>NW_022712895.1:0-759 GCF_011630105.1 Anneissia japonica
ATTTATTACCAAATTAAATTTCTACTATTTACATAAAGCCCATCCAATAATTTATGACAGTTCCACTTTCATTCTTTTAACATACACTTTTAAAAAAGCATGGTTTTTATCCAACATTTACAATCTATGCAGCAGTTGCTTTAAAGCATTAAAAAATTGCGTCTCCAGGTCTTTTGCCAATAAAATAACATGCTTTGCATTATGTGATGGGTCAATGTTGATGCAATAGCCCTTCACCCCTCCAATAATAGCATCGCCTTCCAAAAATTTACTTGCCGGTCTATCAACACCTGGAAAATAAAAGTGCATCCCTAAAAATTTACCATTTACTGTAGTCAGTATATCATAGTTTTTGATGAAATGGGTGGTGGAGAATTATCAATATATTAATTTTTATATATAGTTAATCAGTAAAGAATATAATAAAAATAAAAATGCATAAATATTAAATTTAGTATTGACACACAAATTATCATAACCTAGGCCTAGCTACTAGGCTGCATAATTACAGGCCCTAGTCTATCAGCAAGTAGTGTTGGCCTATGGTAGGCTCTACACTAGGCCTACTAACTTTTATTATTAATGAATTAGAGAATGTTAATGTTGCCTAGGGCCTTAATTGTGTTCTGGTACTGGCCATCACGATAGGTACCAGTGGTAAGCTAAGGCCTAGTATTCACTAAAACTAACATAGCTAGGCCTTTTTTAATTAAATATCAAAGATCAAGAAGATCGTGTAGGCTCCTCCTTCCTAGGCCG
>NW_022712896.1:0-2746 GCF_011630105.1 Anneissia japonica
TGCGCTGCCCGTTGCAGCGCAACGAACGATGAGGGCTCAGTCACTAAATAGATACTTTGCAACAGAGGTATACATAAACTTTTTAACGGTCTTGGGGCAAATGTCAAATTTTGTTTACAACTGTTGAATAGTACATTGCTTGTATTTTTAGTAATTCAACATGGTAATATTAAGTCATTCTAAAATCAACGGTCGTAAAGCAGACAATTTACTATAATGCAATTTACTTACTGTAATACATTTGCTGTTGTCTTAAATTGAAACACAAATGGATTATTTAAATCTCAAAAAAATAAATAGAAAATTAACTTACCAAATATTGCAGATACTGTATATTTTTTGTTTGTCATTGCAGCACATACCAGTCTACTTGCATGTTGGCTTTTTTAAAGATGCAAAATAGTCCTTTGAGACAAAATGTATCTAGTTCAACCTGAAAATAAAGAAAGTTCTTAAATTAGTAAATAAATGTTCTGTATACCTAGTCTTTTAAATACAATGTATTTTGGCAACCAAAAATACATGGTACAGTAACTGATTTTTAAAATAAACCCTAATTTGCAAGTAGATTTATTACATTCATAGTTTGTAAACCAAACAAATAAAACTAACAATCAAGAAAATTAATCACACGAAAATCAAGCTGGCCAGATGTCGAGTAATTTCGACCCAGGCCAGACTTTTAACGCTAAAAATGCAATTCATATAGCAAGGCATACATAGAATGTACAGTGCTAGCTAATGTTCAGTAGGCATTTATGCTATATTACTAGGAATAGGCTAGTAGTACTGTTTTAGGAAGGCTAATCGAGCCTCAAACAACTTTAATTGTTGGTGCAAATATATTTCAATTCTTACCAAATGAAGGTAACATTTTGGGTTTTGTTTTTATACATTTAGACCTATGTTACAATACATACCAAAAGATTGAATTAAAAATAATAATAATAATAATTAAATAAAAACGAATTAAAAAGCGTAATTGCCCGTCATAATCATTAATTCCACAATCGAGTTAACGGCCGTTTCCCTTAGACCATTTAGGAGGTCAAGCCTAGGCCTAGGTCAAACGGTCGTAGCCTAAGAAGGTCTCCTAGCCCGAGTTTATTTTTCTGTTTATTTAAGTAGTGGGTGGGTTATGGATTGGAACACTGATTGTTAGTACCAGCAGCAGGTCTATGGACAACCTAGCTAAAATGAATGTATTAAACGTGTATAAATAATAAGAAAAATGCAATTTCGAATTACCTATATAAATAGAATCGACAAAACTTGAATACAGTACGCCATTCAGACATTTTACTTGGAGGGTTCTTGTTAACTTTGGGTCTCCATATTCTCAATCTCAATCTTTCGGTTGTCCTCGAACCTTATTTTATCTCTAGAACCATTGAATCGTCCAGGATACTTGTCTCATTTATGTCCGTCCAGTTGAGTAGAACCCATGCACATTTTCGTTTTGCGAAATTTATTTAACGAATCAAATTTAACACAACGCTTGCTGTAATCGACGATGAAACAATGAATCCCCGCTTGAATTTAAAATATGATCTTCCCTCTTCCTCACACCTTCCTGGTGCAACCAAAGATCGGGCAGGACGAGCTGCATGTGACCTGATTTTTCAACGTTTCCACCATGACCCCCCTGGGATTTCACAAACCATATTGGCAAGACTGTGATAACTGTGGTGATAATACGATTTTATCCTAGTAATACCAGGTAGATGTACTGAAAAACTATTTTTTACATCTTCCTGTTAATACTGTGATAAACTGCGAGGTAACTATAATATAGGCCTATAAAATATAAATATTACTATATAACTATATATGTAAGTTGATCAATGTGTTTCACTACATAACACACTGAACCACACTGCGTTTACAGTGTGTCTGTTTAAACACACTGTGATTTCTTCTACTCTGTGTATTCCTTAAAATCACACTGTGTTCACTGTGTGCTTACTGTATAAACACACTGTGATTTCTTTTCACACTGTGTATCCCGTAAATTCACACAGTGTTCACTGTGTGTTCACTGTATGTAATTCAAAAACACAGAGTTAACATAGCGTTCACTGTGTGGACTCTATGTGAACAAAGTGTGTACTATGTGGACTCTATGTGAACACAGTGTGTACACACTGTGGTATTTTCCAAAGGGCTAGATTAGTCCGGTGGCTTATGTCATCCCGTGGGATTTTCGTGATCATTTTTTAAATTTTTTTTTAAATTACATACTTTGAAGTATGCTGAATCGAATAAAATGAGTTGCCAATTTTTTTTACGCTCATCTTCATATGCAAATTAACTGAAATATGCAAATTAGGTCTGAAAATGTAGGTTACGTTTATCTTGGTAACCACATGTCGTAGAAAGTTGCTTCTTTCTTAAAGTTGTTCAGAACATACATGTTTCTATTTACCCTAATGGAACATTTTCTTAAAAAATGACCGGAAGTGCAATTTTGCCGACCTTATTATCATAAATATGAAAATTAGGGGTGGAAATATATAGGGAGCTATATCTTGAAAACCACTGGTCGTACAGAGTTGCTTTTTGCAGCAAAATGTTTAAAACATGCATATTTATATTTACTATAATGGACAATTTTCTCTAGAAATGATCGGAAATTGCGTTTTTGACCTTTGACCTCAACTTTGCGTGATTGTAATATCTTGGCAACCACTATCGTCGTATAGAGTTGCTTTTTTTAACAAAATATTTACAATATGCACATTTATAC
>NW_022712896.1:2961-4549 GCF_011630105.1 Anneissia japonica
AATCCATTATATATATAAATCATCAAAGAAAGGTAAATACAGTGTTCGAATAAAGGACATAATAATACATCGTGTAGCATAGCGAATAACGAATGTAGTCTTATAAATAAATAAATAAAGAAATTGTGTAATAAAATGCCTCTGGCGGGACTCGAACCTGCGAACTCTCGCTGTCAAGGCGAACGTCATAACCATTAGACCACGGAGGCTTCATGGTTAAACAAATTAAAATACCACCAGATACACTCCATTACACAATAAGTACGGCTAGAAACAAATAATAGCATACACTGAAATATAAATCAAGGTAGCTGTTAACACTGTTAAATTATATATATAAATCATCAAAGAAAGGTAAATACAGTGTTCGAATAAAGGACATAATAGTACATCGTGTAGCATAGCTCGCAACGAATGTAGTCCTATAGATAAATGAATAAAGAATATAGGCCTATATATATGAATATGAATAAAGAATATAGGCCTATATATATGTATATATATGTATATATAGGGTGTATGTATATATATACATATATATACATATATATACATATATATGCCTATATATGTATATTCAAGTAATAATACAATTTTTGTAATAATATTTTCGACCGTAAGTCATCATTAGGTATATATACATATATAATATACTGCAAAGATAGGTCAAAGGTCAATAAAAAAGTTTCTGGTTGATATTGAGAAATTATTCTGTTAGAGTATAAATGTGTATATTGTAAATATTTTGTTACAAAAAGCAACTCTGTACGATCAGTCAGTGGTTGCCAAGATATTAAATTCACGCAAAGTTAAGGTCAAAGGTCAAAAACGCAATTTCCGTTCATTTCTAGAGAATATTGTCCATTATAGTAAATATAAATATGCATGTTTTAAACATTTTGCTGCAAAAAGCAACTCTGTACGACCAGTGGTTTTCTAGATATAGCTCCCTATATTTCTACCCCTAATTTGCATATTTATGCTAATAAGGTCGGCAAAATGGCACTTCCGGTCATTTTTGAAGAAAATGTTTCATTATGGTAAATAGAAACATGCATGTTCTGAACAACTTTAAGAAAGAATCAACTTTCTACGACAAGTGATTACCAAGATATAAGTACCCTACATTTTCAGAACTAATTTGCATATTTTAACTAATTTGCATATGAAGATGTGCGTAAAAAAATTGGCGACTCATTTTATTGGATTCAGCATACTTCAAAGTATATATTCCATCCAAAAAACTAAAATGATCACAAAAATCCCACGGGAGCCCTTTTTTCGACATATGCCCCTGGACTAGATGGCGGGAATTGAGCTTTCCCGACATTTGAAGTGTGTTTTAATGAATGTTCTTCAAAATTCTAATTTTCTAATAGCAACGAAAAAAAAAAAAAAAAATCAGCTCAAGGGTCCT
Source organism: Anneissia japonica (assembly GCF_011630105.1). NCBI lineage: Eukaryota > Metazoa > Echinodermata > Crinoidea > Comatulida > Comatulidae > Anneissia > Anneissia japonica. The sequence goes on from NW_022712896.1 coordinate 4,379, forward strand.
GAAAAGTTAGGTCTAGAATTCTTTACTTTTCTCCCTTTTTTTGTTGCCCAAGGGAGGGGTCAGGACCCATGACCCCCTCCCCCAGATCAGCCAATGTGAATTGCGAGAAAATGTAACTCGGTCGGGTACTGGATAAACATTCTCTTTCCCATCCTTCTCCTCCTTCTTCCC
>NW_022712896.1:4587-7385 GCF_011630105.1 Anneissia japonica
CGCCCGGGGCATTTATTTTTTTCCCCCCCCCCCCCCCCCGCTTCCGCCGGCCATGGTACAGGATAACAGGAAATGTAGGCTACAAGTTGCTTTTATGTGTATTAAACCACATAATATTAAAATTAGTTAGTAGCGATGTGCAGCACGACATTTCGTGTCAATGTAGTGTAATGCAGGCTGGCCTGACGAAGACGAACAGGCTGACTGGGTACGTACGTGTGTGTAGGCCCTAGTCTAGATCAGATACTACAGGAAATAAATGTAGGCTACAAGTTGCTTTTATGTGTATTAAACCACACATTCAAATCAGTCAGTAGCGATGAGTGTATGTACAGCACATTTCTTGTTGCCGCACTGTGGTATGGTTGATGACGAGAACGTTGCCGTAGATACATGTCACTATAACAACTCCCTGATGATAGCAAGGTCCCACATGGAATTTTTGTTCTATTGAGCTTTTCAGCATTGCTCTAGGATGATTTTCCTTTACATTAATGAATTTTTTAGCTTTTCGTACTCTACACTTAGCTATCCGTAGCCAACCACATAGTCCTAGGTACGTAATATTAGATCAGATGTTAATTACATAAAATGTTCTTTTTTTAGCGATTTACCATGGGATGGCGACTGTCATCGTTACGTTACCTAGACTTGTAGACGCCGTTTTTGTCCATATGGTAATGATGAAGATCGATATTGACTGATGAGGCATGATTAAAAGTGCCTTTCATTTTCAATAGATTACATTCCATTCCAACGATGGTATAACCAGTCTTTATCTAGATATACCCGTCTTGAAACATGATACGATAATCCCCTAATTGCGTTCGATGCCAAGTTAGAGCCAGATAAACAGCCAACCAGTTTCAGGCCGTCGACGTCACATGGTGGAAAGGCTTGTTGAATAAAACATCGTATTTTACGAACCTCTAGTACCAAGTGGTATTCGTATTCGTATGGGTGGAGAAGGTGTGAGTTTCCACTACCTAACCTAGCCGACCAGTACGAACCAACGACAGTGCAGCAGCGTGTTCTATCGCAATCTAAAAGATTCTCTAGGCCCTAGCTAATTTTACCTTCGATAAAAAACGAATTATTTTAATCGCTAACTAGCATTCTTCCATTTAACAAAATATTGTTTTAATTTTCAATTAAAAATTATGTATACTTTATGGACCTTTCTGTCCTGTTTTGTAGTTTTTAGATCGCTCAATTGTGTTGTTTACATGCACTTCGCGAAAATCTAGCTTCGCGGTGTCAAATAAGTTGCTGACTTCGACACACTTTTTTATTTCGTCATCGTAAACATGTGCGCTTATTTTAACGACTGGCGTTGGTGGCAGTTCGTTGAAACTTAATTAATAGCGACTATTATAGCAAAAATGGAAAAGATTGAATTGTCAATATATAAATACAACAAATCTGATTTTATTATTAAGAAAAATATACATTATCACATTGAAAAACGTACGCAATCGGACTTTAAACTTTATTACTTGGTCGATGATGCAAAGAGCAAAGGTCATTGGTAACATCGACTATTCGTAAAACGGACGTTTGCTGGGTTTTTACCCATAATATTACAAATAATTTCTAAAAACCAGACTAATGAGACTACTTCGATGCTCTCGTTAGCATTGTTGGAGTACGTTGTTGCCAGCCAGAAGATGATAATGGTGGTACAATGCAACAACGCTGGCTTAGATGCCTACGTTACGTAATCGTGTCCTTGTAATCCGAGCCGACATTACCGTTAAGCAAGTTAATTTACCGTTATTTTAGAAAAGTTAAGTCACTTAACTTAAGTGACTTAATTCCTTTATCTAGCTATAATTGAGTGGTTCACGTCGAACTTTCAACTAGTTAAGTGGATCTATATCTAGATAAAAGTTCGACGTGAACCAGGCTAATGGATAGCCCAGTAATGAGATATTTTGTTTAGATTTTCACAGCGTGTTCCGTGTACCTCCTCCATTTATTTAAAATTAAATTATTAAAACATTGCCTATAATCTAGTAATGTACTATGACTAGTATATTATTTAATCTAGTAATGTACGGTATATATTTAAAAACATATCGGGCAAGTATTCATACTACTTAATACTGTACAGGTATATATATATATCTTATCCACATCTAGATGTGTATAAGAGACAGGTATATGTATATATATGTATATATATGTGTATATATGTGTGTGTATATATGTGTATATATGTATGTATGTGTATGTATATGTATGTATATATATGTATATATGTATGTGTGTATATATGTATGTATATAATGTATGTATGTATATGTACATATATGTGTGTATATGTATATGTATGTATTTATATTATGTACAGTATGTATATGTATGTGTATATATAGGAAAATCAGGAGTAGCTGCTTGGCAAAGTGTAGATATATACCGTATCAAATAAAACCCAGGAACAAGGTATATATTTGCCAAATTTAATACAGAAAATTCACAAACGTTTTCGGCCATAGGCCTTCATCAGTTGTACAGCATAAAAAAAGAAAAAACTATATATACAAATATAACGGACGTAAGACAAAGCAACATAGGACGTGAAGCAACGCTATAACAGAAAAAAAGAACAATAGCCTTAAGGGCGTATGCCAAGCTACAAGCTAGACAGCATATATATGTATATATATATAGTTTAGTTTAGTTTTGTCTTTATTAACGTCACACTCTTATAATACAATAAGACCAGCCAATACTGGCTTATGAGTGACACATCTTAAAAAATACATGAAAAAAGCTTCAAGGGCTCATAACTTGTT
>NW_022712896.1:7452-8237 GCF_011630105.1 Anneissia japonica
CATGAAAGAAAGGAAAAAGTCTACAAATAGAACATTTAATAATAATAATAAAAAAAAAAAAACAACTCACAAATCTCAACATTAGTGATTAAACAAAATAGACTGCCGTATTGAAAGAATCTGATTGGCGAATTTTGCAACCATATAACAGTGATTGCCATCGCTCATCAAGTATGTAAATTTTTCAATATTACTTAGGTCAGAGAAGGATGGATTAAATTTAGCAAGATCATTAAACAGTTGGGTTCTGAAAGAAGTGTATACTGAACATTCAATAAAACAGTGCAATTCATTTTCAATATAATCCAGATTACACAGATTACATTTCCTCTCATTAACTGGAGTATTGTTATAACGCCCGGTTTCTATGGCTATGGGTGCACAACCCGATCTGAAAAGGGCCAAAGCACGTCTATTACATTTCTTCATGCAAGTGGTCACGTAACTGGCTGTACCGAAGCTAGATTTAAAAGTTCGATAAGTACGCAGTTTATTTTGAGAATTTGGATTGTTTCTGTTATCATTAAATATGTTTTGTTTCCAACGGTTTTCAACATACAATTTTGAGGCGTTATTAACTTTATCCACCAGATCACGGGAGTTAATTTCTTCTGCAATATTTAAATTGAGTTCACAGTTCATTTTAGAGAACAATATTTTAACATTATAGCACCAATTTTTTATATTCTTATCTGCCAAATGTTGTGACCAACGGAAAACAGATGTGTATAAGAGACAGTGGTAGTATAGGGCCAAGATACAATATTCAGTATTGCTGCCGGGGC
>NW_022712896.1:8596-11405 GCF_011630105.1 Anneissia japonica
AGCTAGGTTCGCTCCTTGTTCATTTAGATACAGAATTATACCCCGACGACAACAAAGTGTAGGCACTGTCTCTTATACACATCTAGATGTGTATAAGAGACAGATTTTACATCTCAACCAAGATTTTTGTTTACGACAAACATCTTCCCAGATTATTTGAAGTGATTGATTCCACCACGGTTTGGGTGAATGTCTCATGTAATTACCACTCTTTCTCTTGTTTTTCCTTTTAAAGCTATTTTCAACGGCAGATTTAATAAATGTTTCAAACTTGTCATACGAACAATCAACTTCACTTTGATTTCCATGATTTAGGTTTATTTCATTAATCAGATCGTTTGCTTTAGAGATATTGTAATCGTCCATAAGGAAAGTAGAAGGAATTTCCCGCAGATCAAATAATTTAGCAAGACTCTTTAAATCAGAATTTTGTTCGAAAGAGTGGTTAGTGTTACATGAGAATCTATCACCAATTTCAAACACCCAAGATAATAGCGAATGATCAGATAATGTGCCATTCGCAATTATATTGAATTTCCGGATAAGGTCGTGAACCAGTGAGACTTCAAAGCTACAATATAATGAGTACTCATCGTAGGCAACTAAGCAGTAATCTACAACCGATTTTCCTTTAGTTGATACGCATGTAAAGTTATCCGTTACGTCATCATTTCTACCATTTAGACAACACATATTGGCACTTAGACAAAAGTCAATGAAAGGTTTACCCTGTGAATTTGTACGGAAATCAATAACATTTCGAGGTTTAACATCGTCTATGCCCTCGATAAAATCCAGGTCATCACCTATTCTAGCATTGAAATCACCACAGATCTGTAGAGCACCTTTATCCCTAAATGTGTAAAAATCTGAAATTAATGCATCAAAAATTCTTCAGCATTACCACCACGACGTGAATTTGCTGGCGGGAGGTAGCAACAACATACAAAAAAGCAATTATTTTGGTTTTTGTTACATAACTTCAGCCATAGAATGCCATCAAAATTACTTTTTACAATTTTAACAGAAAATGAGCTCAAAATACGTTTATTAATAAGGATACCAATACCACCAGACCCCTTTTTTGCTCTATAATGAATCGATGATCTATTGTGACCATACCATTTATAATTAGGAATATTTATAACATCCTTTCCTTTCAAATGAGATTCTACAATACACATAATATCAAAGTCACATTTTACAATGATATCTCTTTGAATATGATTACTTTCAACCCAACCCCCAATGTTCCAACATCCTATACGCAATGATTGACGGCAATCGGCGTTGTTTTAATCATGAATGCCACTGTCCTCTGTGTACAACTTGTTGTCAATAAACAGCTTACCGCGTCTGAAAACTGTCTTTTTGCCGGCTTTGTACGCGGCTTCAGCTACTGATTTCAGTCTAATGCGTTCCTTTCTGTCAGATTCAATTTCATCATGTTTTATATAATAAGCAACGTCATCTAGCTTCCTCTTTGCTTTAATTATAGAGTCTTTCTCCCGCAATGATAATACCTTAAATATAATAGGTCTGTTGTTTTTTATTTTGAGTCTGTCTACCAGTACGGTGAGCGACTTCAACTTTAATGTCTAGACCTAATTTCTCTCTCAGGATATTATGCACAATCTGTTCTGGTGCTTCGTCTGCTTTTTCTGGACCATAATTGCATAAAAGTAAATTATGGCGACGAGAATACCTTTCTAATTTTTTCCCAGATTCTCGTAAATCTCTCAGATCGTTACTATGTTGATCAACCTGTTTCACTAACGAGGAATGTTGATCTTCTATGGCCGACATATTTTTTTCTATGTCCGACGTGCGGGCCGACTGGAATTCAATTAATGCACCAACATTCCTTTCATATTCAGCCAACTTAGCTTCTAATACGTCTTGTCGTTTTTGAAGATTAGCAATACTATCACGTAAGGAACTTTGTCCATCTAGTAAGGATTTTAATGAACTTCTTACAAAACATTCAAACTCGGGCACAGTAGGCCTACTCATGTTATCCGGTTGCTGATCACCATCTTCTTTTCCCGGCTTAGCCTTGCCCTTTCCCCTCAACTCCATCGGCTTTGTGGGTGGCCCCATAATAGCCTCAAAACTCGCCAAATGTGGTATATGTAACAAAATACTTCGTATAAACGATGAAAAGGTTACAATAAGACAGTGCTTTACGTTAATAAAGGCCGATGGCAGAGATTAAACAGGATATTTAAAGAAAATTTTACAGCAATGTATAGATACAATTCAGTACGTGTTATTCGATTCGAAGACGCCCTCTATATATCATATATGTGTATATATATATATGTATATATATATGTATATATGTGCATATATGTATGTATATATATGTATATATATATATATATTTACACATATATATATATATATACACACATATATATATATACATATATATACATATATATACACATATATACATATATTATATATATACATATATGTACACATACATATATGCACATATATATACATATATATAAATATATATATATACACACATATATATACACACATATATACATATACATATAAACATATACATACGTCAATATCTGACGTCAGCCAAGAAGTTATTTAGCCTTTCTCAAACAAAGCTGCATGTTTAACTAACAAACAAAGACAAATGATATACGTAATTATATTGCACCTTTGGAAAAATATATTTCTTCACAATGAAATACTTCTATGCAACAAATTCCATTCACTCACCAAACTGTCTACTTATATCATAAACCTCTACATAAATATCTTCATAATTACAGTACAAAAT
>NW_022712896.1:11443-13778 GCF_011630105.1 Anneissia japonica
TTTCCTTTAATATCACTGTACACGACATCACACCTTTCCTAACTGTTAAGTGAACATAACAAAAAAGGTCTATGATGATGCATACAACTAACTCTAACTTTAAATGTTTTCTTTATGCTCAATACACATAGCAACACTCCACACAACCTCCACCCACCGACAGCACTTAAACATTGCCCGCTATTGTCAAGTGGGCTATTGCATCATTGATGCTCTCGTTAGTTTTAGTATTAAAAGTGGGAAGAAATGTATGATTTTGTGTCTTATAAGAATGGATTTCAAAAATTTTGTTTACAATGCTACAAAACAACATAATAATATATTAATAGACATGTTAGTAGTCGATCTTGTTTTATTGTTAACCACAATATGCTTCACAGTAATTAAATATGTAAAAAAAAAATTAAATATGTAAAAAAAAAAGTTATTCACAATAGCCTTCATAGTATTTAAATCTGTTTTAATAGAAAAATAATTAAAACTTTTTAATATTTTCTCAATATTTAAAACTGTTAAAAAAAAGTGGCTAAATGAGGAACATGCCTTACAGAAATTAAATCTGTTTAAAAAAAATGGTTTATACATATCATGCTCCTCAGTATTAAACTCTTTAAATAAAATAATGCTTTATCTACAATATTATGCTTTTCAATTTTTTAAATAAATGCTTTATCCACAATATGCTTTTCAGTATTAAATTTAAATAAATGCTTTTTAATATTTAAACTTGTTTAAACACCACAGTATTAAAACCGGTTTCGAAATAGTATCATCACCAGGTAAATGACCTAATCTCGGATCATTTCTTCATCGGCAGATGTCATCCGATGACGTGCACCCTCTGATGGTATTTGAGGTATTTTCCGCGGGGTCCTCTCTTCCCTGGGTTGGTGTAGAATGTCATCGTAATTATGTGATAGCTTGTAGGCTCCTTCTAAACGAAAACATGCAACACCATCAAGCTCTAAACTGACAAAGACCTGGATTGTGTGCAACCACCAAAAACCTGCAAACAAAAGCATATGTGTAAATTAACATAAGAATGAAGCACAATATTTGTTACCAAATTAACACATAAAAGCTGTTTTACTAACATATATATTCAATATAATTATAAATTACTAATATTTTATTAGATATTTTATTAGATGTTGATTTATTAGTAAGATATTTGGATATCAATATACACCTACCTCCTCAATAATACGTTAGGCCTAGCCTCAAATAGAAGCGACTAGCAAGGCCTTCAGCCTAATTAATTATAAGCCCAACCATAACTAGCCTCAAATACTCATAAACAGGACACAATCACACTCTTCTAGAAACATCACTAATATGATGACCATCAACAGCATTAATTAGGCAATACGGACACATAAGTGTTTGAAAATACAGTACTTACCAAATCAATTCCACAGGACACATGTGAAACTAACTACAGTATATACGGTACATGTGCAACCAACAATCTGCAAACAAAAGTACATGATTGTGTAAATTAATATAAGATTGAAGTGCAATATTTGTTACCAAATTCACACATACAATCTGTTTTACTAACATATATATTCAATATAATTACCGATTACTATTATTTTATTCGATATTTTATTAGAAGATGTGTATAAGAGACAGGCAATCAGAGTGTTTGTGATTGGATATAAGTCATGGCCGGCGGAACCGGGGGGGCCGGGGGGGGGCCCGGGCCCCCCACTTTTTGGCGAAAAATATATAATGTCTGGAGATTTTTGTATGATCGGAAATGCAAAAAAAGCAGGGATGAAGGAGGAGAAGGATGGGAAAGAGAATGTTTATCCAGTACCCGACCGAGTTACATTTTCTTGCAATTCATATTGGCGGATCTGGGGGAGGGGTCATTGGTCCTTACCCCTCCCTTGGGCAACAAGAAAAGGGCAAAAAGAAAAGAATTCTAAACCTACCTTTTCATGACCCGTGAGCTGATTTCTTCTTTTTTTTTTTTTTTTTTTGCTATTAGAAAATTTTGAAGAACATAAAATTCATAAAAACACGCTTCAAATGTCGGGAAAGCTCAATCCCCGCCATCTAAGAATCAAAATTTTCCCAGGGGAGAACCCCCGGACCACCCTTTCTTTTGGGATTTATCGATTCATGGAAAAAAGAATACGCATGCAACTACTCATTTGTTTATGTATGTATACACACATAAAAAATGAGAAAAATTTACCTGACCTATTTCAAGAGGGGAAAACCTTGAACCTTGAACCCGGGAAAGTGCTAGAAAATCTCAAATTTTAAATCGCATATTTTGTTGAGGTAGGCCAATTTCCTCTAAAAAATTGCACATTTTAGGGAG
>NW_022712896.1:13848-14613 GCF_011630105.1 Anneissia japonica
CCTTGAATTTTGAAGAATTTAAAAGTCATTAAAAGACACCACAAAAGTCGGAGAAAGCTCATTTCCCGCCATCTAGGAAAAAAATTACGCATGCAACTACTCATTTGTTTATGTATGTATACACACATAAAAAATTAGAAAAATTTACCTGACCTTTTTGAAGAGGGGAAACAAAATTTTCCCCACCCCCCACCTTTCTTTTTGGGATTTATCGATTTATGGAAAAACTACGTATGCAACTTACTCAATCTTTTTTTTTATGTATGTATACACACATAAGGCCTATTTACTGTAATAACAATGGGAAAAAATTATCTGAAAGTTTTCAAGAGTGGAAAACCTTGAATTTTGAAGAACTTAATTACTTTTAAGTTCTTCAAAATTCAAGGTGTTCCCCTCTTGAAAATTATTATAATGAATCAATGAACCCAGGGAAAGGGATGTTCTAGTTCTTCCCGGGAAAATGTTGATTTCTAAATGGTGATCAATGAAATTTCCCGACTTCTGAAGTATTTTTTAATGACTTTAATTTAAAAGAAACCTCAGAAGTCGGGAAAGCTCATTTCCCGCGTTCTAGGAATCAAAATTTTCCTGGGGAAGAACCCCCGGACCCCCTTTCTTTTTGGAATTCATCGATTCATGGAAAATTCGTATGCAACTACTCATTTTTTTTTTTAAATTGTTATGTATGTATACACACATAAGCCCTATTTACTGTAATAACAATGGGAAAAAATTACCAGACCGTTTTCAAGATGGGAAAAC
>NW_022712896.1:14752-15142 GCF_011630105.1 Anneissia japonica
AGCGCATTTCTTGTTGAGGTAGGCCAATTTCCTCTAAAAATTGCACAATTAGGGAGTTTTGATCAATTCCGACGAAATTAGAATTAAAAGCACAAAAAAATTTTTCGCGCGCTTCGCGCGCATTTCTTAGGGTTCAAGCTTGTGCTTGCCCTCCTTTGCCTTCTAAGTTATTTAAAAACATAATAGTCCCAAAACTTGAGAAAGAAAATTTAAGATAGATCGTTTTACCTAAAAGAAGGGCCTCAATGTGTAATGATGGTGAAAGAATAGACCTATGAATTGTAATAAATAAAACCACGATGAAAATGCTTATATTTAGTTCCAAACACACGCGTGTGCCCTATATTAATATTAAAATAAGCCATGCCGTATTGTTTTCTATATGGGGGG
>NW_022712896.1:15162-18163 GCF_011630105.1 Anneissia japonica
GATGGTATCACACCAAGTCATAAATTACTAACCGGGAAGATTGATTGTAGTTCGCAAATAATTAATGTTGGTCAGAAGAAGGTCACTATATACTAATATCATGAAAGAATTAACGTTAAATTCCAACTACTTCAATAAGATATAGTACTTTAAACAATAAATCTGCTCCGGGCATCGATGGAAATACTGCTCAACATTTTAAGCACGGAGTAAAATCAAAACATCCTAAGATTTTGTTGACGTTATTTATCCTATGTATTAAATATTTAATTGTTCCCTAGATACTTGAGGAAGGTACGTAAATTTCTATTATTAAAACGCAAAATCTTGATCCGTCAGTACCAAGCAATTATAGGCCAATAATTGTCTCCTATGTTTTATCTCAAATCTTCTTAAGATATGTCTTCTTAAATCTCATAGTGATTTAATTTGATCCGATACAATTCGGATTTCTTAGTGGTGAAGTCCACCATGGCCACCACCACCTTTTAATATTTTATTAATTTGTTTAATCCTCGGCCTACTCAAGAATATTGATGTTGCTGGACAACCAAACAAGCACTCAAATAATACGTTAAGCATTTCAATAAATTTTGGAAAAGCGCTATTGAAGTATTCATTTTTCAAGAAATTATTCCTACTGTACTTCAATGGTTTTCTCTAATATGACTAAAATAAATCCGTTCTCAAAACGTCATTTTGAGACTTTGGCCCTGTGGCGAACAGCTTTGATTTCTACTGAAATTTGTACAAACTCCGTTCAATTTACCTTGTCAACCTGATCTCTTCTGAACATGCCATTTAGGTAACATACTTGGAGTTGTATTGCTACAGTAATACATGCCCTCAATCCCTTAGTAAATGCATAAAAAAATTCTTAGTACATGATTTATGGGACTGGGACGCTTGTTCATGATCAGTCATTAAAAGTTATCACCAATGCAATTGTTTTTATATTCTGTTGTTTTTGTTTTTTTTAAAGAATCACAGTGCATGTAAATCAGAATATCTCATCAACAGATAATCAACCATCAATGAGCACAGATATGTATACATGTAAGTGAACAGAACGAGTTAGACAACTGCAGTTACAGTTATTTTCAAGTGGTCTATTGGTGTAACAATTGAAAATATACGGAGATACCTACGTGTTATTACCTCCTCCAAGGTTTTTTTCGCTCCTGTTTAACTGTTTGGAGTGTTTATCTGTGAACAGTCTACGTGCACAGTTTTCATCAAAAACTCTTCAAATTTGGTCACAATGATCCATGACCAACGATCTTGAGGTAATAATTTTTTTTTGAACGGTCATGATCAAAGGTCAAGTTCACAATGACGAAAAACTACTTTTCTTATATAACACCCTACAGCCAATAGTTTTTATCAGAAACTAGTCAAACTTTGCAGGACGGAATGGATGCAGATTTTTCCAAACGGTGTGGGTGGGGGTGGGGTGCACAACATTTTCAGAACAGAAAGTGAGTAGCGCTAATTTCAATACATTGATACATTGATATGTATTGAAATTTTAAAATTAATGGCAAAACGGGGGAACGTGCCCCCCGTACTCCCTATTGGATCCGCGCCTACTTGGAGAAGGTGATTAAATTTTGTAGGGTCAGGGTCAAAGATCAAGTCTTATTTCAAAAACCTATCTCTGCAACCACTGGTCGTACAGAACTTCAAATATGTACATTTATATTTACTGTAAGGAATTTTATTTAGCTAGATTGTCTAGCCTAACCACCATGAACTGGACATAAATAGATCTACTATTACAGATATACATGCACGAAGATGTGTGGATGTGGGACCATTTAACGAGGAATGTCCAGACTGTACCTAATATCTCAAAACAAATTTCATGGTGACAACATGTGTGTGGAATTTATACAGACTATTATTATGATATGGACGGAGGTATGCACTCTAGAGTGCACTATTGTTAACAATGTTTGAAACGACTGTCGAATAAAATGGAAGTCATTCTTTCAGGAGATTTTTTTTTTCGTAAGAGAGTATGTACTATTGCCTATTATTGGTAGGTTTACCGGTTTTATGTTTTTTTGTTTGAGTTGGTTGGTATCAAAAAATTAATTTGTTAAACCATCATATTTTCCTTTCAATTTAGTAAATGTTATGAATTCGAAGAACGGCCAAGATGATCGCTCGGTCGCGACTGACATAACAAAGCCAATACGCAAGCACCGACGCCACAGCAGATGCAGTCGTATGCAGGCACTCTGTCTGGTTCGCAACCCCAATCTGACTTCACTCCTTATCGTCCACCAGACAAAGAAAAAGAGTACATGCGGTTACGATGCCAGAGCGTGGGCTAGTCACTTCGTTAGATGATGCTGGAGAGGTTTTCCATCATGATCCTGAAGTTAAAGTTGAGTCTACAAATGACTACCACGTCTATGCCTATAACCTGTTTACAACTGACCCTGAAGTTGGATGCGGGTCGGCAAAAGTATCTTCAACAACGCTGAATGAGAGCTCCGACGATATACTGTATATGAAGTAATTTAGTAAAGACTGCAGATAAGAAAAAACTCAACCTCAATCCATAAGCATGCATATTAATTGGCAGTGAAAAGATTCATAGTAACAGGAAATAAATTTATAAAGAGGTCCAAATTAATGATGACAAACATTTCAGTGCGAGAACACAATTTTGGAGGCAGATAAACTAGCTAATCGTGAATTAGATATCACTGCATGTGTGAATTCAACAGTGGTGGCCCCGACGGTGGGGGCAGCCCCCTGTCGGGGAGTGCTTCCCCCACCCCGTCGGAGAGTGCCTTCCCCCCTCGTTAGGGAGAAAAAGCACAATTCGTGGGGGAGAAAAATATATTATATGTATTTTCTACATATTAGTAGACTCTAAAATCGATTAAATGAGCCTTTGAAACCCCTAAATAGTCAAAATGTTCGAGGGGTTTGCCCCCTGAACCACTTTCGAAACCTTTTAATCGAAGCTCGACCACGTCCACTTTTT
>NW_022712896.1:18561-29354 GCF_011630105.1 Anneissia japonica
CTTTCTCTTATACACATCTCACCTATTATTTAACTGACCTTCAAAACAGTAGTGTGTTGTTTATCCATGTATATTATTGAAGTCATATCTTTTACTTGTAATAGATCGATACTTGTAATTTATGAATCTGAATTTATGAATCTGAATTATTAGCATTATCACACTCAACCAATAGACATAGTTTAGTGACAGGACGAATCAATGATGAATTCTCAGTCCTCACTTTAACAGACCTAACGAACCCTTTATGATAATTATAAACTTCTGTTACACGACCAAGCATCCACATATTTCTTGGATAATACAACATCTCCAACGACCAGATTGCGCTTAGGATGTGTCCATTTTTGTTTTTGCTGCAACATCGGAAAGTATTCATTGACCCAACGTCGCCAGAAAACATCGGCAAGATATTGAATTTGCCTCCAGCGTCCAGTAGAATAGGTATCATCTCTCGTAAATACTCCAGCTGGAAGAACCGGCTCTGCATTTAAACGTAACAGATGATTTGGCGTCAGCACATCCAAATCGTTGGGACTATTTGGGCTCTCCGTTAGTGGCCTCCCGTTTAGAATTTCTTCAACTTCACAAAAAAGTGTTTGCAGCGACTCATCGTTCAACTTGATGTTTTGTTCCTTCATCAACCCATACAAAATCTTTCTTACGCTTCGAATGATCTTTTCCCAAATCCCACCATGATGCAACCCTGTAGGTGGATTGAAATACCAGTTAATGTCCCTTTTCATTAATTTCATTTGCATCTCCTGCTGATTGCATTTATGTAAAGACTCTCTAAGTTCACGTTCGGCTCCCACAAGATTGGTTCCATTATCTGACCTGATACTACTCACGTTCCCTCGTCGTGCAGTAAATCGTTTAATTGCGTTAATACATGAAGCAGTGTCGAGAGTGTGTGCGACTTCTAAGTGAACAGCACGACTAGCCATGCACGTAAACAGCACTCCGATCTTTTCACAGTAGTTCGGCCACGCTTGACCTCGAACGGCCCGAAATAGTCCATTCCAGTGTCATGAAACGGAGGGTTCCCCACACGTACCCACTCTATAGGCAAATCTGCCATCTTCTTTGACCAACTGATGGCTGGTACCTTCTACAAACCACACACTTTGAGGTAATCTGCTTTATTAAAGATGGTGTACCTACAATCCAATACTGCTGTCGCAGTTTTGCTAATATATGGTTTTTACCTAGGTGTCCATTTGTCTCGTGAATATCTCGAAGTATCAACCTTGATACATGAGAGTTTCTTGGTAATAGAACTTGATGTTTAGACATAACGTCAATGTTTGCTCTCTGGAGTCTACCACCGACACACAATAATTTATTCTTTATGACCGGATCAAGCCTCCTAAGCGATGATGATTTCTTATGAAGTGAAGCAATGTCGTTTGGCCAATGCTCTTTCTGAACGAACCTTACCAATGCTTCCTCCGCTCTCCTCATATCTTGAACTGATAGATTTCCATGCTGTTTCTGCCCTTCTGGTAATCTGCCCTTCTGGTAATCTTCCCTTGCGAACAGCAACACGCATTTGCAAGTTTTGCATTCCCACCATGATCCAGGCAATGGACCTTTTAGCTTGCTCCATGACGAGCAACGCTCTATTGCTCGGCTTAAGGGATCAACGGGTTTAACTTCTGTAGCCAGGACGCATTTCAGTTCTGGATCAGTATTCTTCAAGGTAAACTGTCCTATGTCTTTCTCATACCATTCACTCTCGTCCCGCCACAGGAATTTTGGACCTTTAATCCATTTTTCGCTGTCCAGAAACGCCTTCACCGACGTTCCTCTAGAGCAAACATCTGCGGGATTACATGCAGTCCTTACGTGCCCCCATTGACTTGGCGCAGAAGCTTCTCTAATAAGGTCTACACGGTTAGCAACAAATGTATGAAATCTAGCCGTGTCACTTTTAATGTAACTCAACACCGTGGTACTATCCGTCCAAAATCGTGACTCAATAACCGGCATCTGAAGCTCTCTTCGCAACATGGCATCTACTCTGACTGCTACAGCAGCAGCAGTGAGTTCCATTCTGGGAATTGTAGCAATTTTTAACGGAGCAACTCTTGACTTGGCAAGAATTAGCCGACAATGAACATCACCATTTTTGTTCAAAAACCTGATGTACGATGCCGTTCCATAACCGAGCTCACTGGCGTCCGAGAAATGGTGCATCTGTGCGGAGATTTGACTTCCAAATCCATGCGGTTTCAAACACATGCTTATCCTGAATCTTTCCAGATCACTGACTTCCGATGTCCATTTCGACCACCTCTTCGATTCTTCCTCAGGTATCTGTGCATCCCAACCCAGTTTCTTACGACAAAGTTCCTGAAGTATTTTATTTATTTTTTTTTTTTTAAATTTTTTTTTATTCATTTCAAGACACAATGAACATTAACAGTTACAAAAACGAGAAGAAAAAAAAAACCCATTATAACTGAAATTAATACAAGACGATTCGATTTGATATAAAATAATAAGTATTTAAAAAATTAGAAAAAACAAAACTAAAATAAATTAAACTAAACTAAACTAGAGAATGGCAATTTCCTTACTAAAATACAAATGCTGTATTTCTTAATTCTTAATAATATTAACTTATTAAAAAAGATTAATTTCAATACATAAATCATTATGATATTACGGTAACATTATGTATTTAGCCTAATTTCTTTAAATCACTAACAATAAGTTGTTTAATTTAAAATTATACAATTACAAATAAATACATTTTTCCTATTATTTTCTTTTTTTTTACACAGTACCCAAAAGCACAAAATTTGCTGATTAACGTTTTTCAAACAATTTTTTAAGAGAGTTCTTTATAAATTATCCTTTAATAGCTCCCGTTTTCTCTGGAATTTAAGTATTGTATTTCTTTTAAAGGCAATATTTTTTTTTCAACTTTATAATTAAATTTTAAGCGATTCAAAAAGACGTGAAACATAGGTTTTCTTTGTGCAAATTTGTAACTGAATATTATTTTTTTAATTAACAAAATTCATAAATTTAATAGGAGATGAGGGTGTTCAGTATTAAAACCAAATAATATAGAGTTGTGGTCTAGATTAATCTTTGTGTTTGATACGTTTTCCCACCATTTGCTAAACTTATCCCATAATTCTGTTGCAATATTACATTCAACCAATAGATGTAACATTGTTTCAACACGTGAATGACAGTAGGAACACATGTCGTTGTTTATAATCTTCAGTTTAAATAATATACTATTAGTTGGCAGATAATTCATATTTATTTTATACTGAAAGATCCTATTTTTTGTCTCTTGTGAGCAATTAAATGGTAATTTATAAATACCCCTCCATTTGTCGCTATCGACACATAATCGGTTCTGCATTTTATCTTGTGATGTTGGTGCTTGATATATTCTTTCTACTAAGACTCTGTATATATTTTTTGTACTCATACATTCTAAATCTTTGTCTTCTTTCAACCCTTTTACTATAAAACCCCTCCTTTTATACCCTTTTCTTAAAAATCCTGATTTCATATTTTGTTTCCATTGTGTTGGTATTGCTGATATAATCTTTCTCCAGTGCATATAATTACTAGTGCTTAAACCCTTTCCTAACCATGCATTGAAAGGGACGATTTTACCATTTTCATAAAAGAGATCACTAACTAAACATATACCAATTTCATTGAGTCGTTTATAGTAGCGTGGTTTACCATCAACGAGAATATTTCGATTATGCCATATATATTGTGACCCCTCATTAGCTGTATTAGGGGTTACTAATTCAAAATAAGCATTAAGCATATCTTTATAAAACACAGGAATATTTTTCCAACGACGAACACAATCAGCACTTATATTGCAATAGAAAACAATGTCACCGCCTAGCTCATTCAAAAATGCATGTAATAAAGACCTCCATGCTGCATTGTCATTTACATTGTAACGTTGTATCCATTTTATTTTCAATGCTTTGAACATACTTTTTACATCTACCATATTTAAACCTCCTTCTTCAATATTTCCAATTAATGTGGTCCTTTTGACCATACCCTTTCCGCCATTCCATATAAAATCATATAAAATAGTTTCAATTGTTTTAATCATGTGGGGCGGAATATGTATAACCGAAGCCAGATAAATAAATTGGAACATTGCAAATGTCTTAATTAATATTATTTTTCCTGCTATAGTTAACTGTCTAGTTTTCCATATATTTAATGTTGTTTTTAGTTGATTTAATTTACTTTCAAAGTTATATAGTTCCCGTTGTTTCTCATTGTACGAGAAGTATACTCCCAAAGCTTTCACTGGCTCTTGTGGCCACTGCACATTTAATGGTTTGGTTTTATTTAACCTGTTTGAGCATAGCCAGATCGCCTGTGACTTACTTATGTTTAACTTTAAGCCTGATATTTGTGAAAATTGGTCTATGAGACCAATTAAATTATTTGCTGATATTTCGTCCTGTAACATACAAGTGGTATCGTCCGCATATTGAGTTATTTTGACTTCCCGTTCATTAATTTTGATCCCTTTAATATATCTACTATCTCTTACGGCGCATGCCCATAGTTCTATTGATAAAATAAATAGTTACGGGCTGAGGGGATCTCCTTGTCGTATACCCTTTTCAACTGAAAAATATGTCGACGAGTAACCGTTATTCATTACACAACTGCTAATATTAGTATATAATGATGTTACGTGTTGGATAAATTTTTTACTGATGTTTGCCCTTTTTAAAACCTGGAACATGAAGTCCCACTCCAAAGAGTCAAATGCCTTTTCATAGTCCAAAAACAGCATAATTCCTGGGATATTTTTAATTTTTGTAAATTCCATAACATCTTCAATGGTTCGTACTGACTCTCCAATGTATCTGCCCTTCACGAAACCACTTTGATCTGCGTGTATAAGAGTAGGAATGAAAAGACCCAATCTAGTTGCTAATACCTTAGATGCTATTTTGTAGTCTACATTGAGTAATGATATGGGTCTCCAGTTTTTTAATTTACACCTGTCTTTACCGGCCTTTTCAATTAAAGTAATCACTGCTTGTCTTTGCGATACTGCCATTATCCCCTTCTTTAATCCTATATTAAGTGTTTTAACTACTGTTTGACCTATGCTATCCCAGAACTTTAAATACCATTCACTTGATAAACCGTCATTTCCAGGGCTTTTATTTTGTGGCATAGATTTTAAAGCATTAAGGCATTCTATATTCGTTAGGTCTCCTTCCATACTGACATTGTTTTCTTCCTCTAAAACAGGAATACTATCACTTTTTAAAAAAAATCGTTATTTGCTAATTTTTTAAAAAATTTAATATTTGATTGGTATAGTTTTTTTTATAGTATTCTCTCTGTAAATTTAATATTTCGTGTGGGCTAGTTATTTCCACATTTATATCTGTAGTTAATTTTGTACACTGTTTTTTTCTATTATTCAATTTTTCTAAACCTAAAAAATACTTATTACTTTTTTCTCCCTCTTCTGCCCACCTAATTCTTGATCTAACAATAATACCCTCTATAATGTTTTGGTCTAGTTCTTCTAGCTCCTGTTTAGCCTTATCTAAATCTGACATATTAATTTCACTTGGCTCTTCTGAAACTTTAATGTCTAATTTAGTTATTTTAGAATTCAATTCTTTTATTCTACTTTTTTTTATTTCTACTCTGATTTTTTGAATATTGAATAGATTTTTCCCTACATTTAAATTTTATCCACTCCCATTTAACCTGATCATCTACTATAGTTGTATCTTCAATCCAATCATTTAAGCATATTTTTAATTCATTTACATAGTTAGCATCTTCTAAATATGAATTATTAAATTTCCAGTGGCCTGGCCCTCTAATATAATCTTTTTGGAGTTTAATATCAATTAAAACTGCAGAATGATCGGTTCTTATTCCAGGTAAAATATCAAAATTTTTAATAAATTCTTTCAACCTGTTATTAATAAGGAAGTAATCTAGCCTACATTGTATCAATGGTTTATGTTGTCGCCAGGTGTATCTACATTGTGATGGGTGTATGTCTCTCCAGATATCAGTTAAATCGAAGACATCTGTAATTTCTCTAATCTTGTTAATCACCTTTTGTTTTGGCTTGGAAATCCCACCTCTTTTATCTATGTCCTTTAATGTACAATTAAAGTCTCCCCCAAGTATGATATCTCCCTCATAACTTGACTGCCTTTCAAGAATAATATTTTTCAGATCTTCAAAAAATTTTATTTGCATTTTTTCTAAATTTGGAGCATAGATATTTATTAGTGTAAACTTACAATCACTTTTTATTATTTCCATAACTCTAACTCTTCCATTTTCATCCCCGTAGCTGTTTGTAACTACAGCGTTACTCCCATTTTGGATTACTATGGCTACACCTCTACTATTGTTTTCTCCATGGGAAAATATCAGTTTCCCACCCCATTCTCGTTTCCAAATATTTTCTAATTCGCTAATACTATGAGTCTCTTGGAGAAGTATTAAGTCCGCTTTTGACTCCCTACAACAATTAAATATACTTGTTCGTTTCCGTAGTTTACGTATACCCCGTACATTTAATGTTATAAATCTAAGATTATTATCAGATGACATTACTATTATTAAATTCTATTTTACTGAAAATATATACCATAAAACGTAAATATATAATACTAATAAATGTTAAATAAATGTATCTGTATGTGGTATTCCTATGTAATTTGTTATTAGTTATAGGAGAGACCGTATTCAACGGTTTAATTTGTTTATATTAATAGTATGGGGGTGTGTCTTTAATAACCAATCGCGTATAATCTCATTCACATTCAGAAACTGTAAGCAATGAAGTATTTGTTTTGCTGGGAGAATTGCAGGCGAGACATAACCTAGGGGATCATATATCGAGCCTAACGTAGATAACACTCCTCTTCTAGTAGTTGGCTTAGTTGACAAATTAATCTTGTAACTGAACTCATCTATCTGATTCAGCTGACCAAAGAACACCAAACGTCCTTTCGGTAGGTAATCAACATCCTTTACATTTTTGGCTCTTTCACAGATGGGAATAGACTCGATCACCTCTCGTTCATTACTCATCCACTTGGTCAATCTAAAGCCATTTTCTTTACAAAGATTCCTTGTGTCCGTCGCACGGAGTATTGATTCAGCATTTGTTGGTACAGACACCAACTAATCATCGACGTAAATGTTTCTACGTATGGTATCGCAAACTGCCTTTTGGTACCGCCCTTTAGCATTCTCTGCTGCCTTGCGTAAAGCGTAGTTGACACACGATGGAGAAGATACCGCTCCTAAAACATGGACGGCCATTCTATATTCTTCCAAAGACTGGTCGACATTGCCATTTGGCCACCATAGAAACCTCAACATATCCCGGTCCTTTTCTGGTACCCGGACCTGATAGAACATGGATTCAATATCTGCTGTCAATGCTACCGGTTCTTCTTGGAATCTGATTAATACCCCAACAAGAGAACTAGTCAGGTCAGGTCCCTGTAACAATTCATCATTAAGTGACTTGCCACCATACCTGGCGCCACAATCAAACACTACACGCAACTTAAGTTTCTGTCTATAAAACACTCCGTGATGAGGTATAAACCACATGTTATGGGCTTCACGTCCTTCGTTCTTTTCTACAGGCACTTTTTCAGCATAACCCCTATCGAACATGTCATCCATAAACTTTGTATACTCCTTGTGAAATTCAGGATCTCTCAACTTCCTTAACAGGTGAGCAGCTCTCTTCTCTGTCAAAGGTTTGTTATTAGGCATTTTCACAACCTTGTTCATTCAAGGCAACGCTACCTCATAGTGACCTTCATTGAAACAAGTAGTCTCCTCAAGCAATTTAATAAATCTTCGGTCTTCTATAGAGCGTTTTCCTGTCGCTGAAGTCCAAATTGTACATTTCTACCAACGCATCTGCCATAACCTTTGAATGAATTCTGTTAACGTGTGCTGTTTCCTTTGAAGCAATAAGGATTCCATGCACGGACCAACCTAATATTGACTTAACGGCATACGGACCTTTTCCGACACTGTTAATCACTTCAAGCGGCTCCAATCCTTTGGTACGTTGCTTCCAATGAGAATAGAACCTATTTCAGCATCAATGTGTTTCAACTTAACTCTATCCAGATATGGCCAATTACGCAGGTCTTTTGGCTTCATTATATCGTTTTTACTTGCAGGTATCACTTCTAAGGTGTCCACATCTGGCAGCTTTATAACGTTTCCACAATCCATGTCCATTATCTCTAACTCCTGCAAAAGCCTACAATCCTAATTTCTAGTCTGATTGACAGTTGATATCCTTAGCGATCTCACCTTTGATGACGTTTTTAACCTCCTACACAGCTCTATGGTACAAAATGATGAGTTACTGCCTTCATCCAGTAAATCATACGTGTTCAGAATCACTCCAGAATCCTTAGCTTTAACCTTGACTGGAACAATGGTTGCCAAGCCGCAATCACCGGCCCCGGTCAGCCCTACTGTAGTCGTCTTCGCCGTATCCTTCCGCTCTTCGTCGGTCCGATGTAACAGTGTGTGGTGCTTCCATTTACACCCTTGCTCACATTGTAATGGCTTTGAACATCTTCTTGCTATGTGTGAGGCACCAAAGCAATTATCACACAGTCTCTCCTTTCTCAAGATTTTGAGTCTTTCTTCATGTGAGTAGCGGATGAAATCTCTACACTTTTCTAATATGTGGCTTCCTAAACAGGCTGGGCACGTAAGTGTTGTTTCAGTTGTCAAACTTACTTCCGGACGCCTCGTGGTTGTAGTAAGGCTTGTTATCCCTTTGCTGTTTGGTTTCCACTTAGGTGTATTCTTGGGATACGAACCGCCAATATTTTGGCCATACATGTTGTTAGCTAACTTGGCCGCCTCCTCGACGAATGATGACATACACTTAAAGTCGGGTGTGATTAATTTCTCCATCATTGCATAGGCTTTCTTTGCCCACTTCGTTTGCAGGTGGATTGGTAAAAGCTGCTGAATTCTTAAGAGAGATTCTGAGCTATTCATATCAGCTGAATAGCACATCTGGGAAAGAACTGTCTGGCACCTGCGCATGTCTCTAGCTAGGTTCCATAGTCCCTTACCATCATTTGGCCTAACTTGAGGACGATTCAACACCATGCTCAGATGAGCTTTTGCAATGACATGTGCCTGACCGAATTCCTCTTTTAAGATACGCTTGGCTTCAGCATAACCCTTCTTGCTTTCCCAACGCAAAATTGTATAAGATAGGTTAATCTTGATCTATCATCAATAGCTTTGCTTGCTACATTGACTTCAAACGCGTTAATGAAGTTCCAATATTCAAGATGGTTTCCATCAAATGTGGAAATTTCAGGTTTCGGCATGTTCATACTGAGACCAATTGCGGTTAATAAATAGGACGCACTTTCACTCTGGCTTGGATGGCTTGGTTGTGATATAACAGGAGGTTTTGTGTCACTATCTTCCTGGACTACATTTAAAACAGGCTCCTCATTTCTCCACTCTACTACTCTCTGGTCTGGTTCGTCTACTGGAAGCTCAGATAGTACACTGCCTTCATTATCACTTTGTAGCAGCTGCAACTCCGTTTCCAATGTATAGATGTGTATAAGAGAGAGCAGCAGCCACCGCTTCCTCTATCTGCAGCCTGTCCATTTCTACTTCTGCTTCAATCCTAGCTCTGTTAGCTTCAGCTTTCCTTCTGTTAAATTCTGCCCTAGCTTTAGCCACCGCCAAATCAGCTATAGCTTGTGCAGCATTTAAAGCCAATGATGATGCTGCAGACTGTGATGACCGCACTGAGACAGGTCTTGATCTTACAGACATGATTAATGTTCGGAATAAGAAACTAAAATATATGCAAGTAATCAAGACAAAATTAAGCTATGAAATTGTTAAGCTTACTATATCATACAGTATCTCAATGGGAACTACTACACATCAAATACTATGTATAAAGGGCTTAATCACATAACAATAATAATTACCACTTTTAGTAAACATACCCTGTACAATTCATGGATTTGAATCATAAGAACATACACAAAGGCACAAATAACGTCCAGTATAAATGTTCAATTATGATCAAAAGTCCATTCCCTGCTGGTATATTATCTTGAAGGTTGCCTTCACTTCACGTACTCACAGCTTTGGTCCAATAGTTCTTCTATTTGACATCGACGGCGCTCCACATACTTGCTACCAACACACATAGTCTAATTTAACTGTCCTTTAACACAAACGACGTTCCATACAAGGCCTGGTTAGACGAATACTTTAATTCTCCTCCAATTTCACACAAACACTGGTTATCAACACGTATAGACCTCCTTTACTTTCCTTTGACACAAACGGCGTTCCATTTACTGCTTGGTTATACGCCTATTTCAATTCTCCTTTAACTAGACACAAACACTTGTTATCCACACGTATAGTTCAATTTTACTGTTCTTTGACCAAAACGGCGTTCCATACACTGACTGGTTACACGCCTACTTTAATTCTTCTATACTTTGTCACAAACGGCCTTCCATACAACAGCCCTGCCGGCTTTGCCACACATGTGGCGCTTTAGGCCAACGTTTTTGTTAAACTAAAGTGTACACGCGAAATCTCGTTTGGCCCGGGCGCACTACTCACGCACTCGTCCCGAGGTCTGCCTGTACTTGGTAGCCTGGTAATATACCGCTTGTCACAGGCACTTAACCAAGAGCAACATAAAGTACATTCAAGTAAACTGTAACTTCAGAATCCAT
>NW_022712896.1:29824-39006 GCF_011630105.1 Anneissia japonica
CCCTTTTTTTTCCATGGCAACAGGACTTCTAAGAAGGGTTAATGGCTATTTTACATAACATAAGTCCTTGTTTGTACCCATTTTGAGTCCTTGAGACGTTTGCCAATACACTGCAGAGAAGAGAAGTCCACATAGTTCATCGCTCTACGTTTTCACCTAAATTTAGCCAGGGTGAGTTAATTATCTCTCTTGTATATAAATATCCTACTGTTAAATTACATGTATGTTTATTATTAGATCATGGTTATGTATAGATTTGATATAGCAAATAAGTTGATTATTGTATCACTACTTGTGAGATAATTACTTTGGTGCTGACAGATTAATTCAGAGGAGTTATGCACACATTATGTTTAGTCTCTGATTGCAGGAAGATTATTTTACTTAAATTATCTTTGATTGTAGGACAATTGCTTAGGATAACAATTTATAGTGTTTCAACCATGAGTTAAATAAGGCATTTGACGGATAAATTTATCATATTGATACGTGTTAGTATTTTATTAAATGTACTTAGGCCTATGCTTATATTAATTATCTCTCTAAATTAGGTGATTTGTATTTCTTAGCCTATGCTAATTAAGTAGTTGACTTTTAAGAGTGTTATGAATGCACGAATTGTTTTAGTCAGCGGTATGGGGTCAAGGCGATTGACATTGAGATAGTTGAGTGATACATCAGGGAGGTGTAAAATGGTACACTTTTACCATCTGCTGATGTAGCATAGCCTGAATAGGAAGGTCAAAGTTCGTAGACTTATTTTTTTTACTTTTAATTATTTATCAATTTAACTTACCTTTCTTTTAATTGTTTGTATATTTAAAACATGAAGTTATTTACTAAATGAAACCTAGACATAGCACATGTGTGCTATATACAGTACATCTTTTTCAGTTTATTAGATTTAATTATTTATCATTTAGTAATTTTAGTTCACCATTATGCTATTCTTTATACCGACGTTTTATTACGTTAATTATGATTTGTTATGATAATAGTATTATTTAATTCTTCATAAGCTAAAAGGTACTTCCTTTATATGAATGATTATAGGATGTGATAATATAGGGTCGACTTAAGTATTGTTTAGCATTTTAGTTGTTTCATACATCTTTGCTTAGCATAAGACTTAATTGGTATTTTCTCTTTTTTTATCACAGGGTTTTGTCTTTGTTTTGGTTTTGCTTTTCTTCACCTTTTGGTTATGCATTAGTTTCCGGTTAATTTCTGAACTATCCATATTGTGATCACCGACGTAATAAAAGAATCGGGACACCTTTAAAGAGCTTCGAAATGTCGTCTTATTTTGCGTGTCACAAAATGGCGTAGTCGGCAGGATTACGTGGTTCATCACAATCAACCCCTGGCAGAGAAAAGACTAGCCGGAAGACCTTTCATGATCTTGTAGAGACCAAATCACAAGATGTCTGAGATTGAACAACTACAACAAAAGCTTGCAGAGATGGAGCTGAGGTTGAGCCAAGAGAAAGAGAAAGTGGCAGGGGCTATGACTGATCACCATGCTGCCCAGGACGAGATAAAAAAAAAAAGCTTATTGACGCCGCAGACAAGAAGACAACCCAGCAGCCAGTGTACATTTCACCTGGACGAAAACTTGATGTTTTCAAGGATCGCCCATCGAAAGCAGGTGATGTGACAATTCAGGAATGGATTGTAGATGTTCGAAGTCGGATCGAGTTGCGATCAATGGGACAGAAAGAGGCAGCTTCATTCATCAAAGACCATTTGTCTGGAAATGCTAGGAAAGAAATCCTTGGCAGGGGAGATGAAGTCGCAAACGATCCAGAGAAAATTCTGAAAATACTCGACCGTGTCTTTGGTGATGGTGATACGTTGCCCCAGCTACAGCAGAAATTCTTCAGCTATACTCAATCCACGACAGAAGAATTGCTGGCATGCTCGTTAAAACTGGTAACACTGTATGACAGAATATGTGCTGTTGATCCAACGTACAGGGCATGACGAGAAAGTTGTCTGAAGAGTCGTCTAGCAGAGGCGGTAACAGAGGAAGGACTTCAACGGGAACTCAGGCGATTAAATATTGAGTCACCCTCCCTCACTTACTTTGAGGTACGTGATCGAGCAATTGAATGGTTTGGCAAAGGAATCAACATTAAACCAGCTACAGTCAATGAGGTTAAAGTTGATCCGACCAGTGACATTCTTAAATTACTGAGGGAACAAGCAGAGCAAATCAACGCTCAACAAAAACAACTCGACAAACTCTTGACCGACAAGCCCACATCTAATTCTAGAGTTTGTTATTATTGTGACAAACCAGGCCATATCAGCAGGAATTGCCGTCAGAGGAAACGGGATCAAAGCGCACGTACCCAACAAACTTCCACCAACACCAACCATTTAAACGAATAGAACCTGTTGTCGAGAGCCAGACAGTGGGTGGGTCCATGGAAGGCTCAGCAATCATTCATAAAGCAATAGGGAATTGTCCAGAGGCAGTGGTAAACGTCGGAAGCGCGACCAGTGATACAAGTTTCGAACTTCGTTGTCTGTTGGACTGAGTCATTTTACAAGAAATGTCTCACAAATGTAGCCACCCACGTGGGATGTATCTTCGTACATTCGCATCTCCGGGGCACAAGGTCTAGCAGTACCCTATACAGCATATGTTGAGCTGTCCATTCACATTCTAAACAGAACATTTAACAACTTAGGATTCCTTACAGTACGTGATCCAGTTAACTCCCCAATAGCTGAGAGAAAACGGAATGTGACAGGTGTCATCGGCTCTAATATCTTTCGAGATATGAGAAAAAACACTTAAAGCAGAGTTTGGTGATGACTTCACCACGAAGATCGCCAAAATATCTACTAAAGGACGCAAGTGGGCGCGCATATTAGGTTTCTATGAGGAAACAGCATCAATGAACATGCTACCTGCTAATGTTAGAATAGCTGGTAACAAACCTGTCATCGTACCCGCCAGATGTGTCAAAACCGTCACAGGCAACACCACCACACAATCAACGATCACGTCTAATGCTCTCATTGAAGAAATTACACTCACACCTTACAAAATGGACTAGCTGTGATTCCGACACTGGTGAACATAGACAAGTCTAGAACTGTCAACTTTCAGATGGTTAACGTCTCGAATTTTGACATTCATTTACAGCCACGGGTTCCTGTTGCCACTATCACCGATGTTCAACCAGAACCTACAGTTGCTATACGACAAGTGAGCCAGGAAGAAGTGATAATTGAGGAAGTTGGAACTACAACTAATTTGATAATTTCGGAACTATCCATATTGTGATCACCGACGTAATAAAAGAATCGGGACACCTTTAAAGAGCTTCGAAATGTCTTATTTTCCGTGTCACACACACACACACACACCTGTCTCTTATACACATCTAGATGTGTATAAGAGACAGTAATATATATAATAATACATATCAATATATATATAGTAATAGTATAGTAATAGATTATATACACAAAAATTGAAAGAAATTCTCAACAATTCAAGAAGAAATGATTATAACGATCCACAATTTTTATGGGAAAGCTATAAAACGAAAATTCGAGACTATTCTATATATTATTCTAAATTAAAAGCAAAAACAAACAAAAAAAATATAAAAAGGAAAATTACAAAAAAATAGAAAATTTATATTTAAAAAATTCACTTGATGGAAATGACCTATATGAAAGTGTTCGTCTAGAAACGAAGTTAGATGAATTGTATATTGAAGATATAAAAGGACAACAAATAAGATCTAGACTAAAATGGATAGAGGAAGGGAAACGAAATACGAAGTTTTTTTTTTTCGAAAAACGAAATAATATTAGCAAAACAATTACATGTTTGCTAACTGAAGACGGAAAGGAAATTAATGATCAAAGCAAAATTCTAAACGAAGAAGCAAATTTTTTCGAAAATCTATACAAATCAACTAAACCAGAGGTGACAGAAATAGAAAACTACCTCGCTGAGGATGATTTAAAGTATTGTCTAAGTGAAGACGAAAAGGATTTATGTGAACAGTGGCGTAGAAACGTTTTTTTCATTGGGGGGGGGGGATGATTGGCGTGTTAGCCAGTGTCGTAACAGGCGCGGAGGGGGGGGGGGGGGANNNGGGGGACATGGGAAAACTGCCCCTCCCCTGACGGTTTTTACCGGGCTGACCAAGCCGTCGTACCGGGCTGGGTAATAAGAGAAAAGAAAGAGGGGAGAGGGAGGGAAAGAGAAAGAAGAAAAAAAGAAAGGGAAAGAAAAAGAAAAAGAGATAAGAAAAAAAGACAAGAATAAAAAGGAAGATATCATAATGACCAGACTCCACTTCAAAAACTGTCATAACTCCTTTGATCTATGCTGCCCGATGGCTTAACCACTGGGGGACAAGGGGAAAGTATCTATCTTTGAGAAATCTTCCCCACCGCTTTATAGATGCCCTTTTCATCCCCTGAAAGTGCCTAAAAACCTCAAATTTCGCGCGCTTCGCGCACATTTCTTGTTGGCATGGGCCAGTTTCCTCTTAAAATTGCACACTTTAGGGAGTTTTGATCAATTCCAACGAAATTAGAATTAAAAACACCGGGGGACAAGGCAAAACTATCCATCTTTGGAAAATCTTTCCCCACGACAAACGCATCCTCAGAAAGTGCCTAAAATTCTCAAATTCTTTGCTCGTATTTCTTGTTACGGTAGTTTTCATCAATTCCGACGAAATTAGAATTAAAAACACAAAAATATTTTAGGGCTTTTTTAGGATTATCCTTTTAAGTTATTTAAACACATAGGCCTAATAATAGTCCCAAACTCAAGAAAGACAAATTAATGATCGTTTTAACCTAAAAGAAGGGCCTCAATATGTATTGATGGTGAAAGAATATGTTTGTAATAAAATAAAACCATGATAACAATGCTTATATTTAGTTTCAAACACACGTATGTGGCCTATATTATAAATATGATAAGCCCTACCGTATGTCGTATTGTTTTCTATATGGGGAGTGGGGTGGGGTAGGTATGGTAAATTACTAACCAGGAAAATAACTACCGTACCCACTCTGACCCAGGACCCCTGTTACGTGGCTGGGGTTTGCGCCAATGTGTGCCCTTGTGTGGACAGGGGATGTGCCCCCCTCTGAAGCTGGAATTCTTGTTTTTGCAAAATAAATTGATGCAATTTGCTATTATAGGCCTAATCAATAAATTCCTCATCAACCGATATATCCTTTAACATTCTTGGAATTGACATAACATTACTGATGTCGTACACACCCTTGAGTGTGAAATGTGGCTTTCTTTGCAAGCACATCTAACATCTAAGGAAAGAAGAGCTTAGATTAGTACCAGATCAAATAATTTTGTTATCAACATTAATAAATTATGCTAATTTTCATCTTTGTAAGCGCATAAGACAGTGCAAATTATTTCTGTGACAGTCTTTAAGTGTATAAAACTGCATTTTATCCCATACATAGTCAAAATATTGGGGGGGGGGGAGATGATACAATGGACCATCCCCCCTTGTCAAATATTGGGGGGATATATCCCCATCCCCCCGGGATCTACGCCTATGTATGTGAAGGTCTATTTACAGAGGAAGAATGCAAAACATCATTAAAATGTTTAAAAGAAAATAAAACCCCAGGATGCGACGGATTGCCATACGAGTTCTATGAATCCTTCTGGGAAGAAATAAAATACCCCCTAGTGAACGCTCTTAATGAAGCTCATAGTGGGTCAAATGAGTGTCACGCAAAGAAGGGCTGTGATTAAATTATTACACAAAAAAGGTAATCCAAAAAAAATTAGAAAACTGGAGGCCTATTAACCTATTGAACGTAGACTACAAAATAGCAGCTCACGGCCTTGCAAATAGAATGAAACCATTGCTAAATAAGTTGATAAATGATGATCAATCAGCCTACATAAAAGGCAGATTCATTGGTTCAAATATACGCATAATTGACGATATAATCCATTTTTGTAGTAAAAATAGTATTTCGGGAGGAATATTATTTGTGGACTTTGCAAAGGCTTTTGACACTGTTGAATGGATGTTTGTTTTAAAAGTGCTTGAAAAAATGAATTTTGGCAAACAATTTATAAATATGGTGAACACGTTATATAATGGCGTTCAAAGCTGTGTAGTCAATAACGGTTGACTTCCAGGTTCTTTTTTTAGAAAGAGGGCTTAGGCAAGGATGCCCCCTCTCCGCACTTCTTTTTATTGTCATCGCAGAAGTTTTAGCAAATCGAAAAATAAATAATAACAATATTACTGGCATAGGTTTGGAATCAAACGGCTATATAACAAATGTAAAACTGACTCAGTTTGCAGACACACCACGTTTTTCGTTGCAGACAATTCTTCAGCAGAAAATGTATTAAAAGTTTTACAAAATTTCGGAACATATGCTGGCCCAAAGCTAAATTTAAATAAAACTCTAGCTCAGGGAACTTTACTTCAAACACGATAATTTTAACAAATACTCGTGTATTAATACAATTAAGACCTTAGGTGTTTATTTTGGTGTTGATATGAATGCCTGCTATGAAAAAATATGGAACGAAAAATAGAAAAAATTAATTGCTTCATGGAAAAGGCGAAACCTTAGTTTGGTAGGCAGAGTAACAGTTATCAATACTTTGGGTTTATCCCAATTATCTTATTTAGCATCTTCTATCCCGGCACCATCTTCTGTTTTTAAAGAGATAGATTCTATTATCTTCAAGATTTTGTGGAATGATAAACCGGATAAAATATCAAGGAAAATTATTATTGGAAAAACTAAATATGGTGGCCTAAATCTACGAGACTTTCGAAGTGTGTATGAGTCTTTAAAGGCAAGGTTGCTGAATAGAATTTTATTAAGTAAATCAAAAATTGTAACTCTGTTTTTTAAAAATTGGATAGATAGTGGGTTCATATATATAAATGATTTATTGGATGAAAATGGAAGAGTATGTTCTAACTATATTAAAAGTAAACTTAAAAACAAAATAAATTGGCTTACGGAATTAAATACTATTATAGAGTGTATACCTACCTTTTCAAAAAATAAAATAAAAATACAAAAAAAATGAGAATGTAAATTCTAATACCAATACAAAATACTTTCGAAGATAGTGTGGAAAAATGTAAGCAACCCAACATTGAAACTGTTTGGAACGTAAAGTTTCAAGGAAACCTTGAATGGGAAAAAATTAGGTTATATAAAATTAACAAATTTAAGGAAACACGAATTGTAAGCTTCAGTTACAAGCTGCTGTTCAACCTAATACCATGTAGGTTAAATTTAAAAAGGTGGAAAATAGTAGATACAAGCGAATGTAAATATTGTCATGTAATAGATGACTACGAACACATGTTCGTGTCTTGTTACCAAATTAAGGCATTGGAAAAGTTTCTAGAAAGAAATGACGTATGCAAAAGTATACCTAGGCCTACTTTAAAGCATAGGCCTGACCTTCTAAAAATGATCATTGCTGGCCATAAAATAGGTCAAAAACAATTTAATATGTTTAATTATTTTGTTATCATATCTTCATTTTGTATATATAAGTTCCGTATTAAATATTATGATTTGAATGCTAAACCAAATTTATTTAAATTGTTTAAAACCGAATTAGAACTCCGAAGCAAGGTTTTCGATTTAAATTTATAATTATTCTATGAACGTGTACTCGTGAAAGTGTATGTATTTATGAAAGAATATTGTTGAATGAATGAATAGCATATGAGAATTTTTCTCTAAATACTAGATTGAAATCATGCATATAACTCTATGGAAATTTAAAATTAGATTATAACGTACATTGTTGAAATTATGAATATAATGATATGAAAATATACAATTCAATTATAATTGTTTAAAATTAGGAATATAGACTTCGATTAAAATGTATAATTTTTTTTCTTTTTAAATTATGAATGATGTTTAAAAATGTATGGAAAATGATGAATAAATGTGTGGCTTTGCCACAAAAGAGAGAGAAAAAAAAAGATCTGCATCCGTTCTGATGGTAACTTTCTTTTTGTTTTTCGGGAGACAAGTTATCCTACCGTCCTGGGTCCATGTAGCTTCGACCGCATCATTGTTTGTTGCTTGATGAAGGAGGTTCAATCGTTGATGAAGGAGGTTCAATCGTTGTGCTGTAAGGTTTTCAGTAATTGAGTAGCCGGATTGTTTTAGGTTTATTGCGAAATACATATGAATGGGTGCGATATGAGACAAATTTGATAACGATGGGCCTTGGTTTAGATTTAGTTGATTCGTTTGCAGAATTTTCTTTTTCTGCCCAGCCGATTTCTACGATCAAAATCGCAAAGCTAAATGTTGTCACAGAATGATGAAATAATGTCTAGTGATAAAGTCTGTATTTTCATTATTAGTCTCAGGTACACCGTGAAGGAGGAGGCAGATTCGTCTGGATATTGTTCCAGTTCATCAAGTTTCTCTCCCATGGCACGGTTTTCGGCTACTAGATTATTGTTATGTTTCCGTATAGCCTGGATGTAGTAGGAAATTAGCGGGAAAAAAGTAAAGGAAAATTAATTTTTGGTTTTTCTGAATCAGTATATCATATAGTGTCTCAGAAAAAAAATCCCCATTATTAGAGCTAGGGCAATTTTTTTATAGCGCTTTAAAATTTTTACATAAAATATCCTATTTTGGGCTAATTAAGATGGGGGTAAGGAAAATAAATGTATGTTTTTAGTCACTTTTACATATGCTATGTATTTTAAATGTAACAAGGACTTGGCTAAATAGTTACTCCTCACTCTCGTTAATAAATTTAATCAGAATAATGACGTCATCAAAAAAAATTCCAAGATGGCTGCCATTTTGGCGGTAAAACTCTTTTAAAATGTAAATTTAACTTTATTGTTATCAGAGCAATTTCAAAACAATATATATCCATACACACACACACACACACACACATATATATATATATATATAAATATATATATATATATATGCATATATATATATATATACTGTATATATATACATATATACATAATAAACACACATACATATATATATATATGTGTATATGTATGTATATATATACATATATATATATTTACGCATATATACATATATATACGCATATATATATATGTATATATATATATATATATATATATATATATATATATATTTTTTACTTTTTT
>NW_022712896.1:39644-55579 GCF_011630105.1 Anneissia japonica
TTTTAAATGAGAATGATGAGTAACTATTTAGCCAAGTTGTTGTTTTGTGTTTGCTGAGATATTGAACAAAAAGAAAAAAATGGTTATCGTGTATATATTATTTATTGTTCAGTAATACATTCCTAAATTAAAGTTATCATATTGCCAGGGTGGTGGAAAATAGACAAATTAAAGTTATTATTAACTTCATAGTACTGTATATAATTACTTATCCACAATCGCCTTATGATGGATTTCAACATGACCCACAACGTAATGTGGCAGATTCCATTGCACCAAAACACTACAGGAAAAGTAGAGGTGTTGTGTCAGTGTTCATGGTCACTTTAATAACGAATGCAGGGGTTGATAGTGAAAAGAAATCAGTTTGTAAGTTTTGGGAGGTGACATGGAAGAATATCATTCTGTGATTTTATTCAAGCTTATTTTTGGAAGTGGTATAATCAAAGTAAGTACCTATAAACTTTATGAACAGACCATAAACTAAAGATTTTTTGCTGCGTCTCAATGCGGAGGGCCTATCTTAGGCCTTATTGCTATGTAACTAGCAGTGCACTCTCACCGGAGAAATTCACTCAGTCTAGCGTAGGCTAGACTAGACAATGCCCAGGCCTAGGCCTATAAGGAGAAAAAGGCTGCCGGTGGCTAAATAATTCAACAAACATGTACTACAACATTATTTAAATTAAATTTTTACACATGGATGTAATTCCTCCATGGTTTACCGATGCTTATATTTGATTTTTTTAACCAACTGGTAAAAGAATGTTGATTTAGGCTATTTTTAGAAGAAAACATTCCTTCCTAGTATATACTAGGCCTAGCCTAGCTAGGGCCTGTCTCTTATACACATCTTCAGCATCATTTTTTTCCTCATCATCATCCATCATCATCTACCTCATCATCTTCCTTCTCATCAGCCGCATCATCCTCATCCTCCTCATCATCATTCCTATCTTAATCACCATAATCATAATCATCATCCTCATTATTATCATCATCATCGTCATCATTACCATTATCATTTTCTTCATTCTCTTCATCATCAGTCACTACCATCATCATGAGGATGATGAAGATGAGGATGATAAGAATGAAGATAAGGACAAGGGTGAGGATGAAAGGGATGATTCTCATCATCATCATCATTCTCATCAATCATTTTCTATCATTCTCACCACCATCATCACAATCATTATCATCAACAACCATTATCATCAATCGTAATCACCATCATCTTCTTCCTCACGATCATCCTCATCATCTTTCTTCTCATCATCATCAACATCCTCCTTATAATGGGGAATATAATGAGGATGGGGATGGGGAATTATAAACTATAAATTTATTAAAACGCATAAGAATAATGATATACTATATTAATAATATTATAGAGTAACAACATAATAGTATACTAATGATGATGAAGAAAAATGTAGTGTAGAAAGATTAAATTTAAATAGGTAAACATTTCCCTTAATTTTGATCGTCGTAGTCTTGGAATTCGGTGTGTTGACGTTATCATTCCAAATTTGCTTGAGAGGTGGGGAATTCCCGTCTGACAGGCCTAGACTCCCATCGTCCGATGCCACGACAAGGTTGCCACACCACAAATAATAATTTGCTTATCTATATAACATTATTTTGATTGCCAATCCCTAATATTTTGGCTTAAAAGCAAAATTTTGGGCCATACAAAGCTAAAAAGAAACTCTCCCATAAGCCCAGGGAAGTTTATTCCGGAACTCTGACCGAGGGTCTAGTCGGCCCTGTGTTTGGACCCACCCAATCTGACCCCCTGGAGCCACCACTAAACGACTATAATGGATAAGTATTTAACTAAGGTCCTGTCAGTTTTCACAGTTATAGAAAAAAACTAAGTGCCTAAAAAAATTGGTATGTTAAAGCAAAATTTCACTATTTCGTTTTTTCGTTGGATTATCTTTGTAGTAGTTCATTAATTATATATATAATATATATATATAGTTTTTTTTTAATTCCCGATCCTGTATATATAATATTGTATTGGGATTATATTGTACTTTGATAACAATAAAATTATTTTTACATTAAAAACATAGTTTTTACCACCTTAATGGACGCCATCTTGGAATTTATCATGATGACGTCATCATTCCGATCAAATTTTTAAATGAGAATGATAAGTAACTATATAGCCAAGTTGTTGTTACATTTCATATCCACAGTATATGTAAAAGTGACCAAAAACATAAATTTATTTCCCCTACCCCCATCTTAAATAGTTTAAAATAGGGTATTTTAGGTCAAAATTTCAAAATGTTGTAAAAAAATTGCCCAAGCCCTAGACATGGGGATTTTTTTTCTGAGACACTATAGGGTATGCTGATTCATAAAAAACCAAAAATTAATTTTCCTTTACTTTTTTCTCGCTAAAGTTCATTTCAGCAGTTTTACAACCAGACTAGTAAGTCGGCAATGACGCCCGCAGTTGCTTCGTTGTCAAGGGCAACGCTATTAAAACATTGGCACTAAACCTCATCAACAATTGTTTTGCTAATCGCAGATATCAACGCTTTGTTGTTACATATAGCTTTGATTATGTTCTCGAAAAGCTCAGGCGAGGAAAGGATGGTTACTGATGCCTGTTGCCACGATCTTGACCAATTGTGGATCATCAGCCAGAAGGTGTTTCAGGGGGCCTAGCGGTGACAGCGGCGACGGCGATGCCGGTGTCTCTGTTGTTAGTGTCACTATTTCCGGGCCACACGTAGCTGAATCAGGTTTGCCTATAGCCCTACTACTTCCTTCTTAACATTGGATTTACCCTTTCCTTGTTTCGGTTTAACAGACCTGGTTTCCATATTTGCTTTTCTTCTTCTTAGTTATTTTAACTACAGTATTAAGATATGATATAACAGGTTTGATAATTGGAGCAATTTAGGATACTTTTTCTTAAGAGCTCAATTAACACATCAGTTCAGTATGGTACACATATTGATGATGCGTTAAAACATGTTTTTAAGGATTTGGAATCAGCAGTAAAAGGTGTCCTACACCACCACAAAAGGTTAAAGGGGTTTTGTATGATGATTATTAGCATATGAAAATCAAAGTTAAATTGAGGGACACCACTATACCTCAAATTGCCGCTACTGGAAAACGAAAAGGGAATTTGAGTCTCAAAATTTCAGGTTTTTCTATTCACAAGGCCAGATGGTGCAAAAAATTAAAAATCTGTGTAATGCTTTAATGCATATTTTGTAGAGAGGCCACACCCCCTTTACCCCAAACTGCCGATCAAGGAAAACGAATGAATTGGCGAGTCTCAAAGTTTCAGGTTTCTCAGTTCACATAGATATCTATATCACTGAGTCAGTGTGCAAAAAAAAAATAAAAAATAAAAAATAAAAATCTATGACCCATGGTGTAATGCATTTGTTGAGTTGGCATAGAATGACTCAACTCTTAAAAACTTTCGTGATTTCTGATTGTGTTAAAATATGTGTATAGTTTTCAACATAGTATCTCCATGAAAGAACTGAGTACCAAAGCTGAAATTTGGTTTATATATCTGATTAACTTGGATAAATTTAAGAAAAGATTTTAACTGTCCGCATATGACGATCCGTTGTTTTGAGAAACATAGGCGTTTTTCTCTTTTATAGGTCTGGTCCAAACTTTGAATATGTGCCATTCAATTTTAATTGATTTGATCAGCCTGCACTTGCATGTGGCTAGAGACAACTACACATAGATAATATATCTGTAATATGAGGGGTATATGCCCACTCATATGGACGCAGGGTGACCTCGAATATCACAAAAATATTTGCATCGTTAAACAAAGCGGCAGTGCAGATAACTTCAAAAGGGATAACTGTTAATCTAAGGCCATATTTGTGAAATACGGCAAGAAATAAGTTGAAATACCAAGTTTTACCTTAATAGCTATTACCAATCCCGTGTTATAAGCTTCCAAAAATGAAGTAAATTGCGTTTGCACATCTTGAAGATCCACTCCCTTTTTTGAAGAGTCAATATCTCGCAAACTACATATCATATAAAGGCTATTTTTTTTTCGTACAGTGGATCATTTTATTAAGAGTCATCAAAATCTGAGACCGTCATACAGGAATTTTTTTTTAATCTGGTTGATTTGACATAGAATGACCCTACAATAGGTCAAAGGTCGGAATGTACAATTTCCGGCCACTATTTGAATATTTTATTCATTAAGACGAATATAAACATGAATCACCTGAACAATTTGCAATCAATTATGAGTCTCTGTGACCAGTAGTTACCGAGATATGACAATACAAGGTCAAAGGTCAAGCTTTCAAAAATCGCATTTCTCGCCATTTTTGGATAAAATGTTGTATTACAACAAAGAGGAACATGTATATTGTGAACATTTTGAGACCAAAATCAAGTCTCTCTGACCAGTGGTTATCGAGATACAAGCGTCCAAATAAACAGGCGGCCATTTTGAAAAACGCTCCCAAACGGGACTTTTCCCCCATATCTGGGAGGTATAGGAGCTATATTTTATCTAAATTGGTCCGTCTTGCCAAATCCATCGAGAAAAAAAGGTATCCTAAAATTAGTCACGGATCTCATGAAAATGACTCTACATATTCTGACTTTGAGTTTTGCACGGCTGACTCTGTGTTTTGCGCTGCTGCCACTTGTATTTTGTCCTTTTAGCGTTCTATGCACAACAAGCTGAAAATTATCTGATGGAATTACGGATACATAGGCAGAAAGCAGGAGAGATTATTCTACAGTTAGGCAAGCAGTATTGGCCATGCGGGTGTATCCTGATCTTTCGGAGGATCAATAGGCCTAATTTGAGGCCAAAATTAGATCTCCATGACCAATGGTTATGGCGGTATGGAGCTACAGGGACCTTAAAATCAAAGGTCAGAAATGTCATTTCCAGTCACTGTTAGACAAAATGTTGCAGTAGTACAAATATTCATGTTCACAACAATTTGAAGCCTTAGGTCTCCATGACCAACGGTTATGGAGATAGGCCTGTGTCTTGCAAGGACCTATGATCAAGGGTCAAACTTCATTTCCGGTCACTTTAGGGCAACATATTGCATTAGTGCAATATGAACATGAAATATTATGCTCTGAACAATTTTAGGTTACTCTCTGACCGCTCTGACCATACCGTTTGCCTAGGAAGATCTCCACCTGACACAACTGCTCGCTCGATATTTTAATATTTTACTACATGTTAATAGCAGGCCCGTAGCCAGGGGGGGTTTTTATGGTTCGGGCGAACCCCCCTTTTCTAGCGAACCCCCCTGTTTTCTAGCGAACCCCCTCAAATTTTTGAATGAGTCCCACTCGGACGGAATGTCTGTTTTTAACTTACCAGCATTCAACCAAAATTTAGCACCTAATTAATTATTTGGTCACCCGTTTTTAAATTGTAGCCTGCGATAGAAGCCTAAATTCATAGAATATCTCAGCTTCAGAAGTTCGGAGATTTAAATTGAACGCAACTCCAGCAAACCATGACTTTACGATGGCACACATAAGAATGGCAAACATCGATAAAAACCCGGCTGCCGTCTCAACTTTCACTGGCCTTTGGCTGAATGTTTGTAAGAAATGTACCACCGTTAACGAAACCGGTCGCCGTCTACCTAGAGTAAATGGTGCCACCAAACAAAGCTAAAGTTTTGCGACTTAATTTAACAAATGTAGATAAAGTTTTGCGACTTAATCACCTGATTGTGGATTGTGTGGTTAGTAAATCCATAGCCATACTGTCCATAGCGCAGACACTAAACTATGTGCTTATGGAGTATTTTGGGGAAATTGACTCTCCTTTTTTCCGTCCCAAACAAAATATTATTAGTAAATCAACATGGTCCATCTCAGTCATCATAGCCAGTCACAAAATTAGGCTAGGAAGTTTTTTTTCAACAGCAAACACACACTACAGAACGGAGTGCGTCAAAACGAGTGTTTGTTAATTTTTAGTGGTAAAGAATGATGAAACGTCCTAGAATAACTGACTTTATTTCGTCCGCTGCTGCAAATAAGAAAACGACAGATAGTCCTTTAAGGTGGGTTATTGATTTCAAAATCAATTAGCCTAGCCTAGATGTTGACTAGCTAGGTTCGCTCCTCGTTCATTTAGAGACAGAATTATACCCCGACGACAACAAACTAGTGTAGGCCTAAGTACAGTAGGACGTACTACGCCTATGGCTTTTGTTGTAAAAGTTGAAGTGCATGTACAAAATGCGACATAGGCCTATATTTAAAAAAAAAATAAAAATTTGTTAATTATTATTGGTTGGCCTGGGACCGGGGCAGGCAGGCCAGCTATACGGTCGAAAGTCCTGGAATTCGACGATGACGTCAGTGCACGTTTACAAACGCCATTGATTAGAATGAAAATAGACGCGCTGAATTTCGTATTTGTTTTTTTTTTTTTTTTTAATGAAAGATAGAATTTATCGAATATTTATCCATATAAAAACAAGATTAATATTGTAGAAATTGTATTTCTAAAGATGCATATAATTCATATTTCATTTGGCAGACAATAAATATTCAAGAAGATATAATAAAAACGATTATTAATTCTAAAATGTGCATTAAATCTCAGCTATTATTAATCAGTATGTAGCTACTATTATGTTAAAGTCTTAAAATAATAATTTCGAATTAGGCCTAGTATATAACAAATAATTTTATTAAAGTTTAGATTCTCATGATGTCAGATAACGTATTGAATATGATGCTATATTTTGGGCTTTGACTTAATTTAACGATGGCCCTGTCAGTAGTAATGACAATATTTGTGCTTTATTTAGCCATGTAGTAAAATAGTACTATTATTTTCAGTGTACAAAATGAGAGACAAGACGAAGTAGTAGAAGAAGAATAGGAAGAGGAAGAGAAGGAAGGAGAATAGCTTTTTTTTTTATGATAATATATGTGTTGAGTATATTGATATTAATTATGCGATGAGGTTTTTTTTTTAAATATATCTTTCGGTGTTATTTAAACATGCCAATTCTCAGAAAATATTTTCTAATTTTATTATTTTACGACCTTTTTATTACATAGATCTTTTTCAAAACATAACTGCTTTTAAAACATTATATAGACCCATTAAATGCAAAAACTGCCTTGGCTTCGGGGGCTTCGCCCCCGATCCCACCGTCGCCCTTAGGCAGGCCCTGGACCCCACGCCCAGAGAACCCCCCCTTGAAATGACCTGGCTACGGGCCTGAATAGAATAAAGTATCTTATATAAAATATATTATATTATAAAGAAAAACAGTTATACTACATTCACACGACAGAAATAAACATGGTGGTAATAAATTTGAATTTCTAAATATCAGTGGCACTAAGGAGACACCCCCAGAGGTCGGGGAGGTCTGCCCACCCCTCCCCCTCGTTCCTCGATGAGGAGAACAAAATATTCGTCGGAGAAAAAAACCGTATTTTTTACATAATTAGTAGATCCGCCCCTTGGACCACTCCCGAGACATTTAGGGCAACGCCCGACCATGCTCACTTGCGCTCTCGTCAGAGACACCGGGCCCCGTTGGGGATATCGTATCCTCGACTAGCAAAACTTGGCGCCACCACTGCTAAATATAGCTACAGAAATATTATATTCAAAAATATAATAATACAGCTACAATGCCATTACATTCAACATTACACTACATGTAATTCAATTACTGTATAGTTAAATTAAACTACACTTACAACAATAAGAATATCTATAAACGCAGAATATCTACATTATTATTTTTATAACAACCAATAAAATTTCCCAGACCTAGTGTACTCTTAACTCATACCACATTCATACGACAGAAACAAACGTCAGTAACATCAAAGAGGGTGGTGACAGCACTCGTAGTGTCGGGAAAGTCTGCTCCCCTCCAAAACTATTCGTCGGGAAGGGAAAAAAAATTTACATAATTAGTAGCTCCACCCCGGAAGACCACTTCCGAGATATTTAGGGCAACGCTTTACCATTCTCATTTGCGCTCTCGTCGGGGAAATCGTCCCCTGGTTGGAGGACATCGTATTCCCGTCTAGCAAACCCTGGCACCTCCACTGCTAAACATAGCTACGGTATATTAAATTAAAAAATATAATAATAATACAACTACACTGCCATTACATTCAACATTACAATACATTTTTTTAATAGTCAACTTAAATTACGAATTAAGAGACGCTTAATATATAATTTCAAAATAAAAATTTAATGACAAGAAAGATCGACGTTTCGGGTCCATCATGGAACCATTCTCAAGATCAAGTAAATTGAAAAAAACTAAAAACAAAAATACCAAGCAGTGACAGGAAGTAAGTAATTAATTTACATATCAACAGGGCCTACTTTTACATATCAATAGGGCCTACTGTGTGGAGCCATAGTGGAGCTAAGCAATAATTAGCCCTTCTTAGCAGATTAACTAGATAAACAGTTTGGCTTTGACTGAATCAGTTTGTTAAGTGTAGGTTTTAGTTCTTTGATCCAAAGCATTTCTTTGATTAAGCAATCAAACTTGGATTTGGACTTAGATAAAACCTTGAAATAATCAACAGTTTCAGTAGCACTAATATCATGATCTTTTAAATGTTGTCCTAGGTTACCTTTACCGTGCTCATCAATGCGTTGATAAAGGTGTCGACAAGTGTAGCCGACATAGCTTGCATCGCACAAGCCACATTGAAATTTATAAACAACGCATTGTTCATTAACAATCTTAGGTTTACTCTCTTCCGATTTCAAGATTTCACCTATCTTCCTGCTAGTGAATACGGGCATAATTTCATTATTAATCTTACAGCTAAGCTGTTTAAGTTGTTTAGATACGGTGTTGGAACAAGTTTGATCTTTAAATGGTAGAACAATTCTGATGGGTTGCTCGAGCGATAGCTTCTTGACTAGTAGTAATAATATTATTGTTAGATGTATTAACAATAGATTGTTTAAAATCATTAATGATACTACTGATTAATTCCGCTGGGTAATTTAATCTATCAAACATAGTTGCAATATCATTAACTTCTTCAAGAAATAATTCATTGGTTGATGATAATTTGTAAGCTCTGTTAAGCATAGTGTACAAGATTTCTTTTGATTTTATTGTCTACATGACTATCATAATGTAAAAGAAGGCCTTTGTTAGTAGATTTCTTATAAACTTTAGTTTCCAATGATGAAGTAGCTGTTTTAGAAATAGCCATTCCTAAAAAGTTTATAGAATTATTATGGGCAATTTCCATGGTAAAGTCAATAGCACAGTGAGAGTTATTTAAGGTGTTTAGAAATTGGTGTGTAGAATCTACGCTTACAATAATAAGAAAATCTATAGAAACGCATAATATGTATATATTTAAAAAAAAAATAGCAATCAGTAAAATTTTCCCAGACTCAGCGTTCTTATTTTGTTTTATTGTTTTCAACACTTTTCAAAGATACAAAATTATTATTGTACATTATACTATATAATATTGTATATTACTGTTATAGAGGGTTTATATAGTCACACCTACTGCACATAATGTATGGGTTGGTTTTTTTTTTTGTTAAATAAAAACCTCATTTGACATTTCGCCTCAGTCTCAATTTGTTCTTATTTTGTTCTTATTTTTAAAGCAATTTCAGCCTCAGTGTTATTATAAAATGTCCTCTTATAACTAAAAAGGTGTAAATTATTTGTGAAAACCATTTTCTAACTATTTATGAGGACATCATTCGATGAGTTGATCATACGTCGGATCTGATAATATGTGATTTATATTTGCTTTTTCTTGCTTATTTCTAAAAAGTATTGAACAAGTTTTTTTACTAATGTTATCGATCATTTCGGTCTCTTTAACTTCGGCATACAATGGTGATGATAATATTTCATCGATTTTTTCAATACCATAATTCTTACTAGTTTTTTCTCTGTTGCTGCATTCGCCTACACACATTTCCTTCCTGGTAATAGGCCTAGGCCTATTGCCGAAACGTGCTTCATTGAAACTTCGCAGGCTGTCATATTTAAACGTGGGCATATTAATGATTTCTTCGGACGCGCTATCACTCTGCAGTG
This sequence comes from Anneissia japonica, assembly GCF_011630105.1. NCBI lineage: Eukaryota > Metazoa > Echinodermata > Crinoidea > Comatulida > Comatulidae > Anneissia > Anneissia japonica. The sequence goes on from NW_022712896.1 coordinate 49,733, forward strand.
GTGTTATAACCTCCTCGTACAAAATATCTGTCAAATTTTCTGAAGTTTCACTTAAAGGCCGAATAGCCGTAATATCAGGTTCACTTTGGATATTGACCGGTGTTGTGTTTTCAGCAAGTTCCCTGGACAGGATATCGTTTGTAGCTGCAGAATTCGGTTGGGATTCATGTTGGTTACTCTGAGGATACCTAGATGAAGTTGTGGTAACTTCTAAAAGCTGCTTTTGACGACTGAAGTGTTTGTATAAACACCATACAAAACACATGAAAACTGTTAAGAACATACAAATTATGACACCAATACTTATTGCAAAAACCGTAGGCATATTTGTAATTCGCCCAAATTCGTTTGGTTCAATAGATGTTGGGATATTGTGTAGGATTTCTGTTCCATTATTTAAAATCTTAATAGTGGTAGTAGCTATTTTAGTATCGTTACTTGAACAGGTGATTATACCATTTTCCATGTCTTTTGAAACATTCTTGATAATAAATATGGCTGTGTTCGGCATATTTCTACTTATTTCATTGTGTATGGCTGTATTATTTGAAAGCCATCGAATTCGCCATGAATGTCGCGGATCAATATAAGCGTTTACCGTGACACTCGACATTGTGTTTATGCTGTTATTACTGTGTATTTTCTGACCGTAATGGAGAGAGTCATCACTAAGATAAAAACTGATCTCTTCAGTAAACTTGCATTCCAAATCTGCCCTCTTGCCAACAATGAATTCAGATTGTATAATTTGAGGGGTACTCACGACAAACAGTTTTATTTTACAGATCATTTGTCCAGACGGTGCATTTAATCCTGTTACAAAACAATTAAATATATATTGGTCGAACGATGTCGATGCGTTTAACGTTACCTGACTTTCAGCCTTGATACCACAAGCAGTGTTATGTACTGCGTCGTGCTGTAGCCCTATGTGTGGTTCAGTTCTCCATTCTACAGTGCAATTAGCTGGTGACGTTACTCCACAGTTCAATACTACAGCACCACCGTTACTGTCATCTATTTTGTATGAATTACAAACTGTTTCAGATGGTAGTGGCCAAACAAATACATCGATCTTATTAGATAATATTACAAACTTAATCTGGTTTTTATCTTCGATATTCAATATGTATGTACCATTGTCTAGTTTGTTTACTTGTTTGAATAACGAAAATTGAAATTCTTGGGTGGTGTTTGATTCCGACGTCGATATTTCGATTTCTTGTGTTTTGACAATTGATATTTTATGCGTATTCTGCAACCACGTAGCAACTAAAATTATGGGAGGACCTTTATATTTTATCTGGCAATTGATAGTTATGTTTTGACCATGGAACAAATCTATCCTTCCATCTGGATTGCATTTAGCTTTGTCGTCGTTCATCTGTGTGCTATAGACACGCGATATAAGCATAATGATAAAACATATGCCTATGTAAAACATATTGGATTGTGTTAAAAACAACTGTGTTTAATTGGTACAGACTACATTGATCGCTTACTTTTGACGACTGATTTGAAATGTGGCCTTGTTAAATTTTATACTGACTGGAGATTATAGAGTTCGAGTTTCTTGTTTTCTATCTGCGAAAAAATCACAGATTTTACTTTCGATTGAATTAGCAAAAAAAAAAACTTTCGGAAAGATCTTTTTTCGTATTACTATTTTCAGTTCTGATTTGCAAACATTCATTATAGTAGGCCTATTATTATTCGTTAGAATCAGTAGGCCTATGTAAGTTGTTATTATAGTCCTATTCATTTAAATCTGGAACAATATTCAAAATGAAGCAGGGATTTACTAAATTTTACTTGATTTTTATCTACTATTGTATACCAGAAATAGAACCAGAGCTTTCTGACGAGTCCCCACCCTCCTTCGCTTACTTCCATCCCCGTTTGCGCTATTGTGAAACACATTCCACAGTACAGTAATAGTATTGTACGTAGTACTATAGGCGTATTATAGCTTTTTAAAATCTTATCGCATTCATGAAGTTTCAGTGGTTTTGCTAGGTGCAATTTAATAATTGTCAGTCTGTTATTGTTTGTTATGATTCTTTAGCAACTGTGATGCTTACGATGTAGACAAACTGGAACGAATAAGAACGTGGTTTAGAGTAATACCTTAATTCGTTGTATTGTAAATGTAATATCTATTACGGTATATTATTTAAAAATATTGCTATTCCAGCTCAGTGGCGGCGCCAGCGGGGGACAGGGGAGCTTAAGTCCCCCATCGGACAGGTCAAGCTCCCCCGCCCCCACCGGACAGAGATTGTCGGGCAGTCAGACCATAAAACATATAAAAATAGGCCCACACCAAGCCAACACATGTCTGTCACAGTCTGAGAGTGCCATTTCCGGCCATCCAGAGGTTGCTATTCTCCAGAAGTCTATTGGTAGGGACTATGAAAATTAAAAATAAAAATTTTGGGGAATTTGGATTTTTAAAAATCGTGTAACAGAGTTTTTATATCACATTAAATTGTTCAGATTGTTTCATTTCTATAAGCATAAGTGTTTACTTTTACATTGCAAAAAGAATTGGATTTGAAATTTGTAGCCGCCTTAGTTCGAAATGTATATATTTTAGACTGTATTATTTTACACTGTAAATACGAGGACAACCTTTTTAAAACGTTGGTAAACAAGATTAGTGATTTTGATATATGTTATTTTAAATTGGCGGGTGTTTTACAGAGACCCTAGTGTATAGTGACATGATTTATAGTAGTTAGTGATTCTAGTCAAAACATTGGTTTCAACGAGATATAATCCGGAAACGTACGATGGCAGGGTGTAGTACTGCTTTCTTATCAAGTTTACGTACTGTAGGCCTAGTCCTTATTGTTTAGGCTTGAAAAATAGCAAGATTAGGCTGAAAAAAACATTTTATGTTTTGATGAAAGTCGCAATTTTTAGAATAAGGTGACTACTATATAATGGTATCAAGTGATTGGTATTTCCGGGCGTTGGGTAGAAACATTTTTATACAAGTATCAGATTTGCGAAAAACACTCATTCACCATATAACTTACGTGAGTGTCGAAACGATAGGTTCGGTCCCTATATTTCCATACTTCTTCGCAAATCGCTCGACTTTACAATTCAATTTACGCTTAGCTTTTATTTTATACTTTTGTTTGATAGCTCAATATGCTTGTTTTTTTCTGTTAGCAGAAAACGCGGATATTGTGTTATGTTTGTTTTGTGTAAATAAAGTAGAGTCGTTGTGGAATGATGTTAACATATATCTACCGAGAAGCGCCTCTTTACGGCTGCTAGGTAGTCACGGACCACGCCCATACGCAATTCAGCACAATGACGCTGCAAGTTATGGGTTATTCTCCTATCTCTACCTTTACCTTTAGAGTAGCCCATATACGAATTTGTATGTTTCTGTGGATTTTCGCACTCATAATATTTATCTTATTAGTACTGCAACAAGTTCTAGATAAAGAGTATTATAACTGGACTATTTATACCAAGTTTAAAAATAAAATATTAGTTTAAATGGAAACAACGACAAGTTGACAGCAGCAGTACCATCAACAGCAGCAACAGTAACAACAATACCGGTACTAACTATATGATTATGTCTGTGTGTAACACAGAACAGGGCTCATTGATTTCCTCATGAGAAGTGATGTTGAAAAGAAATCATTAAAAAATATGAAGTAAAAAATACATGGAAAACAAAAAAATAAAATCATACTGAGAAAATTATGAAGTCAAAAACAATAACCAAACTAGATAATAAAGCTAAATAGACGTCGGTGAGATTCGAACTGTGACTGCAATGGTAATAACGAAGGTGATGTTGAGAGTTCCCCAATCCTCCCGCACAGCAGGTTGTTTTACTTTCTCAGCATAAGCCGGTACCCATTTATACTCCTGGGTGGAGAGAGACAAACGTATACAAAATGTTTTGCCTAAGGACACAAGCGACTTGCACAGCAAGGGTTTCAAATCTCCAACCTCTAGGTTGAGAGTCAAATTGCGTTAACATTAAAGCTGAATTATCCATTTATTAATATTCAAAATATGTAAAATGACGTCATATTTTAGCTAACGCAGGGAAAGCCAAAAATCACATAAAAACAGACCTTTTCTACTATCGCAGGAAAATCCAAAAATCAGAACAAAAACGCATGAAAAGCCAATGAAGATGAGAATGATAATAAAACTTAGGCCTATATTTATCAAGGATAGAAATTTCTACCAAAACCTAATTTCGGTCAGTTGTTATAACATTTATATAACTAATGTCCCTCTTGCATGACAGTTTAAATCCAAGAACAATGCACATTTATTTTTGTCAACAATTGTAGGAGGAGTTAATTATTTATTTCTAATTGTTTGAATTAGTTTCCAATCTCGTTTGAAAGCATACATTACAATTCAATGAGCTTATATCTCCCTATGTGTTGAAAAGTCATCTGCTTTGCCATCCTTTTCATAGTGATATCTGGCGCCTGTAAGGTTTTTATTTTATCGTACTAAATGCACATTATTCTTTTTTTGCGAAACTAAGATGATTGAGGAAAACAAATTAAGTAAGCCTAAATATTTTTATTTATTCATTAAGCTATTAAGCTTACCAATCAACCCAAAAACATCAAGCAAATATTAAGCAAGTATATGCTAATATTATAAACATTTATCGAACTACAGAATCATTAACATATCAAAATTTTCCAGATATATTTATCCTAGGCATTTTTAAAAATGTATTTAAAAATCAAAAATGAATATATACAAATTACTTCAAAATTTGAAAAAAATATTTACAAATTGCATTAAAATTTTGAAGAAAAAAAAATGCTCATGCTGTAAAAACCAACAATTTGGCAAACGGCCCCCGCAAGTCGATAGGGCATTGGTCCCAAGAGTAAGATAGGCGACGAACCGGGGGGTATTGAGCAACCTGGTTATATTTTTGATTGGTGAAATCTGGTATCTTTGGTACGGCAAGCTTGTGAGGTGAACAACGTAGGGTCTATTTTTTAAAATGGATTTCTTAAAGCATAAACAATGAAACGCCGTAGTACTATACGACAGTATAAAGTAGCGATAGAAGATCTATTTTAGTCAACCTCATTATAAAGCATAGGCCTATGTACTTAATGTTGCCATTCATTTGCATTTCAAATATATGATTAAATCCAGATAATTCTGTACAATATACATATACTGGCAAAAGAATGCATGCAATATACACTTGCCGTATTTATTTGAATAAGCGCCCAGAAGGTTTTTAATGGGCGTGATTGAAGGAGGCGTTTATTTTTGTGGGTGTAAAGGCTAGGCCTAACTCAAATAAACGCCCCGGAATTTCACTGTAAATGTTGAACTATAGCACACGATTACCGTGGCATGGAAAGAACGAAATGATATATATAATACTTTTCTATTGCAAGACTAATATGTCTGGTTTTAATGTTATTGAATTAAATTTACAATATTTACTCTGTTAGATGTATATATGTATATGTATGTGTTTGTGTATGTATGTGTATATGTATGTATGTATGTGTGAATATGTGTGTGGGAGGGGTGTGTGTATGTGTGTGCGTCTATGCATGTATGTATTGTGTGTGTATGTATGTATGTATATGTAAGCATGTGTGTATGTGTGTGTGTGTATACATGTATACGTGTATGTGTGTATGTGTGTGTATGTGTATATATATGTATGTATGTATATGTATATATGTATATATATATATATGTATATGTATACTGTATGTATATGTGTATATGTGTATATATATGTTTGTGTGTATGTGTATATGTATGTGTGTATAAGTGATGTATTAACCAACTTACTTATATTATTAGTAT
>NW_022712896.1:56797-74758 GCF_011630105.1 Anneissia japonica
CTATATACGCTAGACGGATTTAAATTACATTTTGATATACGTATTTAATTAATTTTTGCTGGTCGTCACATATCATTTATTTGCAAAAATAATAGAAGCTACTTAAGGATTGCCTAATTAAAGAATGCTTGCCATCGATGGGCTCTCTCGGTCTATCGGCGAGGATTAAAGAACTGCTTAAAAATAGTAAATTATTACAGTATTATTTTATACAATAATATGAAATTGGATATAAAGTAGTGAAATCATTAAAAAAAATCTATAAATAGTTTCATGAAATTCGACTGCTAAAAAGATTAAATGAAATTAAACTATACAAGAGGCCGCTAAATGTATTATACAATATTATCAAAGAATAAAAGAGTATAAATAGAACAAGAGAGCAAAGTCCCGTTCGTAAAAACGTCATGCCTGTGTAGGACGCCCACTAACGGTTGTATATTTTTTTATTACCATAGAAGATATAATAGAATACTAGAGCGCTAACAGCAATGTATTCGATGTTCGAAATACGCAGAGCTGTGTGTGTGTACCATCCAAGATGGCTGCCATAGATTCAGCCAATCAAATTTCCCCTGAGCACTAATCATTTTCAATTGCTCTTTTTAATAGCTCTATGTTTATTACCCAGTGCAGCGCTGCGCAGCGCGGTAGAAGTACGCCCGCTATAAACTCAGTAAGCAGAAAACAAAAGTACAGTATCTTGTGGAGAACAGATAAACAGAGATAGATTTAGCCAATCAAATTTCGCTAAGCACCATAGTTTGCAATTGCGCCCTCAATTTACTCAGAAAAATCAGTACAGCTAGTTACCCGTATGTTTGAAACTCGAGCGTTGCGGTGTTTGGGTGTAATGTACACGATTTTAATTTTCATTCCTTGGTACTTTATTTTTGAATAAGATGCTCCACTTGGCCTCGTTTTGGCTACAATAGTTTAATAACTTTTTGTTTACCATTGCTCATTATTATTAATGAAATAACAGTCAGTCAGAGGGCTTATTAATATGTAATAATATGTATACTAAGCCTGAAGGTGGCGCTTTACTATGACGGCCATCTTGGATGGTACACATACATAACTCTGCATTGCTGCGCCATCTTGTCAGCACTCTAGTTGTTTAATAGCTCTATGTTTATTACCCAGTACTCCACCGCGCACGGTCCGTTTGTCTGTTTATCTGTTCTCCACAAGATACTGTACTTTTGTTTTCTGCCAAAGATCTTATAAACACAAGATAGCGTTCTCCGCGATTTACGCGTAACAAATAGAAGCGTCGGTCAAGGTTCAAAAGTTTCCAATTTAGGAAGAGGGCGCCATTCATGCGCTATTATACCAAAGAGGAAAAGTAATCAGTTTTGGAAGAGGGCGTCCTATCTGTTGCCATGGATTTGAGATGGTTCCTGTTCTGCTGTTCACAGGATTGATACCCTAAAGGTAAAGTCGCGCGGTGTGCGGTATAGTCAGAGCGGTCAAGGGTCAAAAGTTTCCAATTTAGCAAGAGGGCGCCATTCATGCCTTATTACAGAATTTGCACGCGTAAATCGCGGAGAACGCTATCTTGTGTTTATAAGATCTTTGTTTTCTGCTTACTGAGTTTATAGCGGGCGTACTTCTACCGAGCTGCGCAGCGCTGCACTGGGTAATAAAAAGAACATACAACCGTTAGTGGGCGTCCTACACAGACGTGACGTTTTTACGAACTGGTCTTTGCTCTTTTGTTCTATTTATACTCTATGATTCGAGGCAAAAATAAACGAACGGGGCATTTATTCGAACGTCCGGGGCGTTTATCCGAAGGAGGCGTTTCATAAGGGGACGTTTGTGTGTGGCGTTTATGCGAATAAAACCGGTATTATGTTTCAAATTAATTAACATAGTTTATACGCAGAGAAGACGAAAAAACAAAACACTGATACACCAATGAATAGCCTTATTAATACGTTAACATAAAAATGTATAGTGTTTGTACAACCTAATAACATAATCTTTAACAAATTGACAAAAACATTATACTGTTCCCATTGATGGAGATTTTTTGTGTAATGGAGATTTTTACTAAATACAGTATTGACGAGTCAAATTTTCATAATTTTCTTGTAAATTAGAGGTCAATAATGCCAAATGTATCATATGAACGAAATTATACCCAATGATGGATATGGACCGGTGAGAAACCTTATTTATACAACATGGTAAATATAGCGAATAAGAGCAGTTCGAGTCAAACCCTTCAAAAGAATGTGAAATTATCTGAACATATATACGGTACCGTGAGCTTAAAGATATCTATTATAAACTAAAAAATGAACAATTAAATTCCATATTCAAACAGCCTAATTTGTATATTTTAAGTTAAATTGATAATTTTGATGACAAAACATTCGCCGTCAATTAACGTTGTGTTAAACATACTCTGAAGAACTATACGTTCTTCATTGTTGATGGAGCGAACTTTACTTTATCCGCGAGGATCAGCAGAGAACCGAATACCGTAATGATGTTTATGATTTACGTTCGTAAATAAGTGGCGAAATGTTAATGCTAAGCTGGAGCCTGTGGATGCTCAGAATGTGTAATAATTTGGATTACTCGGCCAAAGCAGTTAAGTTTACAATTCACGGAATAAAGATGCTTATGTGTGCTGTTACGATATTTAGGCCTACATGACAATGATAAAGATTTAGAGTAATAATGTAATAGGATTGTGATAGCTGAGTATGTTATGTTTGAACATCCGGTTAGTGGTACGGAGCGCTTTCCAAAAACCAAGTGGTCCATTGATTATATTTAGATAATATCATGCAGACTCCAAAAAGACTAAGGGAAGCCATGATTCAATATTTCGTTCTTTATTCGAACATGATCAGGAATGATGATGTTCGAATTCCTGATTCCTGATGATGTTCGAATAAAGAACGAATGATGTTCGAATAAAGAACGAATGATGTTCGAATAAAGAACGAAAATATTCGAATAAAGAACCAAAATGTTCGAATAAAGAACGAAATATTGAATCATTGCTTCTCTTAGTCTTTTTGAATTCTGCATTATGTTATATCACGTATGTTTGTTTACCGTATTCGCCGCATAAGCGCCCGGGGGCTTAACATATATATTTTTTTGCACTTTTAAGCTACGTTCACATCAAAGCCCGGATCCGGTCCGGTGCCCGGACAAAAAATCGTGAGTTGCTACGTTTTTTGAACGCTACGTTCACATCGCGCACAGAACACGGTTGTTCGGGTTAAGTACGTATGCGTTCGATTGGTTCGAACCAAGCAAGCTTGTTGCTGATTGGTCCAAGAAAAAAACGTACGGTACGATTTTAGGATACAAATGGCTCTCAGATCGCATCGGTCCAAATCCGGAGTTCGGATTAAAAATCGTACGAATTTGATGTGAACGGTACTATTCTTTACCACAGAACCCATTTTCACGATTTTTTCTCCGGATTATCCGGACTTGATGTGAACGTAGCTTTAGTGGGGCGCTTATTCAAACGGAGCCCTTATTTAAACGGGGCGCTTATGTAAACAGAGTGGAAATTGAGAGGCGCTTATGGAAGTAGATGAAAATCGAGGGGTTCTTACGGGAACTTATTAAATTCAAGAGGCACTCTTTGAATGAAAAAAAGAATAGGCATTATATAAGCACATTACGAATGGTGGTGCGGCAGAAAAGATAATCGTCCAGTGAACATGGCTCATGACAAGAATGCTGTGAACATTTACATAACAGCAGAATAGCATATGCAATTAGTGGTAGTTGGTAATGGCCGCTTGTTGGCCATTGACAACTCAGATGAGAATGTGCTAAAGGTGCAAATTGTCGGAAAGAAAAAGAGGAGTATGACTATAGGCCTAGACAAATATGTAAGAAGAGGAAAGTTGAACTGTCTGTCCAGGGATCGGAGCTCTCCTCTGTCCAAGAGAAATATCCTCATTTTGATATTGACCTAAGAAGAATGTGATTCCACTCTGCATATCAAATCTTGCCAATAACCACAGTCCCAGGATTGATTGGATTATTGACATGCTAAAAATAAAATCTTATGATTTGATGCGCTTATTCAAATTAGAAGGTGGCGCTTATTCAAACTGGGCGCTTAAGGAAATTTTCTCAGGCTTATTCGAGAGAGGCGCTTATAAACGGGCGCTTATTCGGGCGAGTATACGGTACACAGATTTGAATGCGAGCTATACAGTAATTTACTATACTGCCATACAGATTTCTCATCTTATGCCTTTATCTGATTGGTCGATAACAGAGCGCTGTTCTTGAGTACTCCTGGTATACACATCACCTTCACCATCAGCAGAATGTGGTGTTGTTTGAATGTGAATCTGTGTATAAGAACCTATACTTATACGGCGGTGGTGTAATCATTGAATGAGGTACTGTGTGTTACCATGGTGTTACCTATTCCGGGTTCTCAGAGCAAACAGATGAGAGAAAACTCATTCAATCTCAATATAATACGATTTCTCTTTAAGTATTTCGCCAGGTGTGACAGGTAGACTGCCCATCGGTGAATCACTTATGCCTCTATCTGATTGGTCGATACCAGAGCATGTACTTGAGTGGTCCTGGCATACACGATCACCTTCACCATTAGCAAAATGTGGTGTTGTTGAATGTGAATCTGTGTTAGAAGCTATACTTATACGGCGGTGGTATATATGGTGAACTTTATGATTTATCTTCAGTGCAACAGAATTTTCGTCAGATCCGGAACTAAGATGATCGTGATATATGTGGTCATCGAGAAACTCTTTGGTGTTTGTAGTTTTCGCACCCCCTACCGGGGTATAGGGTAATGGTAAGGCAGGTAGTGGTATTTGGTAACTTTTGTTGGTATGACTCAAGGGAACATTTGTGCCATCACGTTTACTTTCGGTAGATATATTATCGGTGCCCTGGTGTCTTATAAGTCTTTTTATTTTGAGATACAGACAGCAAAAACCGATCCCACAAGTAGATACCATTGCTCCGACTATTATCACTGCAAGGAAAATACCAGCATTTCCTAATACGACTCCGAATTCATCTGAATCAATAGTATTTGTACTTTCAACTGGTTTACTTAGCATTTTATTAATTTCTTTTGTTGTTGACTGCTCGGTGGAAACGCTTGAATTATTACAATGTTTGTCTTCAATAAGTACGATTGAGGCGGACCCTTCGGAATCGTTTCTCTTTGCGGTGCAGGTTACAAGCGATCCATTGATTTCTGCTGTGAAATTTGGAATAATCAGGGTATGATTTCTATTCTCTGCAATCGTGTTATCCAGTACTAAGCTTTCTGAAGACCACTGGATTTTAACTTTATCATCCTTTATGCTAGAATTTAATGTGGAGTTTATTATAGGACTACGATTACTTGCTAAAGTACCGGTACGATTCTCATTTATAGTAACCATTTTTGGCGGATTTTCTTTACCATGAGTTACACACTCTAGTATTGCTGGTTGACCAAACTTTATGACAGTTTTCTTAATTTCGACACTCAAGTGTGTTTTTATTACAGTTCGCAAATTACAAAACATTCGACCTTGCGATTTTCCGATCTTATAATGCATGACACACGTAAATTCCAAAGCATTTACTCTAGTATCTGCTACAAAATGCAGTTTTGTTGTAGTTACATTTTCTTTGCTTGTGTTATAGGTATTGCACTGTTGCAGTGACTCTTCCCAGTTTAACTGAAGTTTGTGATAAGTAAATACCTGGCACTCTAAAGTAACGTTCTCTCCGCTAATATAATACGCCTTACCTGAATAGCAGATAGGCTTCATGGGCTTAGGCTGCACATAAAGTTCAATAGAATCGGATTTACCTATACTTGAGTCATATGAATATAGACAAATGTATGAACCACTGTAATCAAGTGTTAAGTTCTGGAAATATAACATAAACTTGTAAACATGATCCGATTGACGTGTTGATGAAGGGTATACATTATCCTTTTCCCAACTAAGATCATCATTTTTAATCCAAGTTACAATTGGCGCTTGCTTATAGTTCATCGTTTCTGTAACTAATAGAAAGCACTCTATTTTAGCACTATCGCCAACTACTGCGTATACCTGGGCTGGGTAGCATTCTATACCATCCATATGTACCGATTTTATCACATAAACTACTATAGCAATTACAGTACAGAGACTAATAGAAGTACGCTGAAGTTCGTACATGATTGAGAATAACATACATACAAATTATGTGGTTGTTATAGTATAGTTGTTGTGTACTTCCTCATTCGGCATTGTCTATTTGTAATAAAATTGCACTGTAGTACTGTATTTATTATACTGTCAGCGTTTTTATTACCAATTAACTTCAAATGTATATTGACAACTGTTTCGTTTTAGTATCGGATTGCTCAACAAAAATACCATACCGCAATAATAACATAATTAGAGTTCAATCCATTTTCTGATAATTTAGTTTACATATACACGTCAAAATCAAACCCTCAATTAAACAAATACAGTAATACCACATCAATGCTCATGGATGGCTTAAATAGTATGATAGGCCTACGGTTCTATTGTATATGCTCAACTAGCCCAAACACGTTGAGTTTTTAGTACGCAAGTACATCGACAATGATTGTGACCAAGATGACGGTATTCAAACAGCAATAATTCGATTTACAGGTATTGAATATCACCTCCTTAACAGAGGCACTAAGAATATAAAATGAAATACAATAAAGACATCAGCAATAAAAAGACTTACCGAAGTATAACTTTTTAAAGAAATTAAGCATGAAGCTTATGAAATTTAACGTAATTTAATTATGTTTGAACCACACAATATATTGAAACGCCCACGCTACAATCAACAACAGTCCGATAAAATTTATGACGATAAAAGTCATTTTAATAACGACGAACTAAATAGCATCTAAATAATGCAGGCATTCAAAAAATGCATGTACTAACAAGCATTATTGTACATGACAACCATATTGAATTGTTATGGACACTAAATTCACAACCATATCGTAATCTTTATCATTTAATTAAGTATCCGGTACTTAATTTATGATCAAATTGATAGATATAATGGGTTCTACTTGCCCCGGTTTAGGCAAACCTTTTTATTCTATGAAGATTGTGTATTCAACAATATCCAGGTCCCAAGAATTTATTCTTATATAGAACAATACTTGTTACTTGTATAGCGCCTTTCTTCTCAGTTACGAAGCGCTGTGAGCGACTCTCCACAATAAGTCTGAAACATCCCCCCGAGTAAAGCTTGCAAAGAACCAAACCCATGTGAGCTAACTTAACTAATGCAATAAAGCAGTACAAAAATAAGAAAACAAAGAAAACAATAACGATCAAGCTAGGTGAGAGGAACTATTGAAAAAGGTGTGTTTTAGATGTGCTTTGAACTACCTAAGCGAATCACAGGATCTGAGAGAATTAGGCAGACCATTCCAAAGTTGGGCAGCAATTGAAGGGAATGAATTGTCACCAATACGTTTATGGTAGACTGGTCAAACAAGTTGGATGGAGTTTGAAGATCTTATTAAGCACACATGGGTACGTAGTGATATGTAATTGGATATGTACAAAGGGCAGACGCCAGAAAGTGATTTGGAAAACAAAGAGAAGTTTGAATTGAATTCTTTCCTGTACAGGCAACCAATGGAGATCACGAATAAGGGGAGATGTATGTGTACGTGACTTACAAGAAAAAATAAGTCTAGCTGCAGAATTTTGAAGTTTTTGCAGGGTATATAAATCTTTTTTTAACAGGCCACAGTACAGTGAATTGCAGTAGTCGATTCTTGAAAGAACCAGTGCCCTAACAGCAGCATGGCAGGTATCACTATCTATGAATTTTCTGATTCTCCATAAGTTTCTTAGATGGAACTTAACAGCCCTGCTAACATTAGATACTTGTAGGCTAAGACCTGCTGACGAGTCAATAGTCACTTCAAGAGTGCGGACACTTCCGGAAGGATAAATAATGGTGTCCCCTATTAATAGGCTTAAACCTTTAACATGATCTAAGGAAAGATGACTCTTAGAGGCACAAACCAAAAACTCAGTCTTCTTTTCGTTCAGCTTCAGTTTGTTGCCTAAAAACCACTGATGAATATCAGCAACACAGAGGGAAAGGTCTGTAAAGTGGAGACAGTGCTGCTAGCATTACTGGGGTCAAAAGTGACATAAAGTTGAAGATCATTGGCGTAAAAGTGGAATTGAATGCCATAATGCCTGATAATATCACTGAGTGGGCAAATGTAGAGACTGAATAAACATGGGCCAATAACTGAACCTTGGGGCACTCCATAGAGTGGGGGATATGGGGCAGAATATGAACCAGAAATAGAAACCCTACTACTTCTACAGCATAGGTAGGACTTAATCAATTCAAGGGCACACCCAGTAATGCCAAAAACAGATTCAAGACGTTTAACCAGAATGCAATGATCTACTGTGTGAAATGCAGCAGAGAGGTAAAAAAGGACAAGCATGACACCCTTGCCTTTGTCAACTGTAAGAGCAATGTCAGTATAAACTTTAAGTAGAGCGGTTGCAATGCTATGGTGACACCTATAGGCAGACCGTAATGGTTCAAAGAGTTGGTAATCTTCTAGATATTTATTGAGTTGGTTAATTACCACTCTTTCAATCAGCTTTGAGCAAAAGGATAAATTGGAAACAGGACGATAGTTCATCAAGATAGCATTATCAAAACTGGGTTTTTTCAGTATGGGTTGGACAACAGCATGTTTAAGGGAGTCAGGAAAAACTCCAGAAGACAAACATGAGTTAACATGTTCAGTCAATATTGGGAGTACAGATGACAAATATTGTTTTAGCAGCCACACAGGAAGTGGGTCAAGGCAGCACGACTTTGATGGACTCCGACCAATCACTTTTGAGATATCCTCATGAGAAACAGTGTTAAAGTTGGAGTTATCAAAATCAGCCATAATGTCATTAGATGACTTGCCTGAGATTGATACAACAGCTAATTCACGCGTAAGATCAGGACCAAACTCACCATGGGTAATGTTACCATAAGGTCTATCAACAGTCCTTGGAACGTACATTTAGGCCTGCCGAGAGCAATGTTAGCACAGACAACAGCATGGTCTAAATGGTGGTTACAGTGTATGCTATGATCAATAATAAACGTATCCACAGATCTGGTAATAAGTGGATCAAGTATGTGTCCATGTACTTGTGTGGGTTTGGTCACAAGCTGGACAAGATCAGAAGAGGAGTGAGATGCCAGTACAGGAGCAACATCAGGTTTAGACGGAAGATCAAAGTGAACATTCAGATCCCCCACATTAAAAAGTTTCCCGGGCAGCAAATGGACAGTGTCAATAAACTCATCGAATTCTCTGAGAAACACAGAGGTGAGTAATCCATTCCTTGCTTGCAGATGGAGGAGGCATGTAAATAACAACAAAGAAAAATGACCTCGAAACATTTGAAATGGCTGCATACTCAAATGAAGTTATGATGTGTGTGATGTCAATATCAACAGGTTGGAGTTTAAGGGTATTTCCGAAAAGAATACAAATACCACCATGATGAACATGTGTGTGTGAATAGCGGGGAATATTTATGAAGGTGTAGCGAGGGGGAGTCAGCTCACCGATTTTAGTCATGTCATCCTTGGCAAGCCAAGTTTCAGTAAGAAACATAAGATCAATAGAATTTTCGATAATGTATTCACATACATACGTACCATGTTTTATTGCAGACAGAGTGAGCATTCCAATGCCTAACAGTTAGTTTCTCAACACTTGAATGGTTGAGAATGGAGCTGGGCAGAGCATGATTGCTACCATATGAATGAAAAAGGTTATTATCTACCTGTTGCCGAGCAAATGACCTGTGTGAACGAGCGCCAGCACGTCTGCCTCGCATCTGAAGTAGTCCACTAGATGTTAAAACTGAAAAACCAGGTATAACTTTAGAAGCAAGTTTTCTAAGTGAAAAGAGCAGAGAGAAGTTGTATTGTAGAACCATGGTAAAACAATAGCAACAGGTACACAGCTACCAATAAAGCACACACACACTCACAATAGAACAATGATCAATTTGCATATCAAAAGGCTTGACCAGCAAGATAGCTAGGCCAACCAAAAAAGCAACAATACAGCAATAGTAGAGAGCCAAAGGTAACCAAAGGTGCTTGGAAACTCACAAGCTAATAATCAGGCTGGGCCTAGATCAGTCACAGGGCAAAAAGACAAGAAAAAAGTGAATAAAATGTGCAAAAATAGAAAAAAAACACAAGCACTGCAGCATTAAAAAAGAAAGCAATACTCAATGTCAGGAATGGAAAAGCAAGCGAACACTCGTAGGACATAAATGAACAAACAGCGGAGACTTTGTAGCTGCTGATCTAACACAGCGCTGTCACAGCAATAGGGGAAGAGCACATTTCTGAATATCTAAAAATAAAAAAGCCCACCCCTACCCATCTCCGTTTCTGTTAGTTCATTCCTAGTGATAACCTGCTCTTATAATGGCCGGACTACCAATACTGAATGCATCAGACGGCTATGGCGCAATATCTTTATTATCGTTGTTCATTGAACATTTTAAAATTTGTTTAAACAAATGAAATGTTTCTATTTATTATAGGTTTCTTAATGTATTTATGTAATTTGTCATATTGTTTATTAATGATTCACAAGAACCCCTTTGGAAACCAGCAGAAATACTTAAGGATTATTATGAAATTCTCTATTGGTGTTATATACTTATATGCTCCTGTGCTTGTTTTATGATGAAATAATCCAATCCTAGAACACTAGAAATGCTATTGAGAGTTTCATGCGTGAATTTTTTACGGGTTTACAGTAGCCAAGCACAACATAACTGCTTTTGCCTAAAACGTCCTTCAACATTTTCCTTCTCTTGGCCTTTTGCCTAAGCAAAGGGCTATTAACTGTATAACTAAAACACAGTAAAGTATAGTATTATACATCTACAGTATACTAATCCGTTTTGTCTAATAATAACATAAAAATACTTTTAATTAAACTAAAAGTTAAACAATAATTAAAATACAAATCTTACCTAAAAGAGCCAGTCGTACAGTCCGGATTAAACATAAATGTGAATTAATAAACAAAGAAAATTGAATATAGCTCTTATCGATGCGCTGGAGATGTGACAAGTATAAAAGGAATGTGGGTATAGATCCATAGGACCTTGGTGGTGGTCACAATAACTGTCACTCTTAATGAGGAAAACAGTTAAATTATTAATTTAATGGAAGATGGCTCTATGTATACTGGTTCCCGTATTCCTTGTGGTTACATATGACTACAGGTACTTGCTTATGTTATTTTAGTGTTATTGTATTGCTATTTAAGCAGTGCTAAAATCACAACCAAACATGTAAATATTGTTATTAATGATGCATGTTGAATTTCCCCTCCTGAACCAAATGTAGGTTTCATGGTGCTATCTGCAAAGGTATGGGCTGAGACTGCAGCTGTGAGTGTGCTTTTAGAGCTATTTATAACAACTTCTTCTAAGAAAGGTTTTACTACAATCGGCACAGATACTTTGAATAGTGGTACTTCCACACCATGTACGATCATTTTGCAAAGGAGGGTCGTTTGATTGACTTCTTTACTTGCTTCAAGGTGGGTAGATACACCGACATGAGAACTATTCTCAAATGGCTCAGTTGATACAGAATTAGGAATCCAGGTTATCGTTGGTGGTTGGTCAACGCGCTCGCTGAAACAGTGAGCAACAATATCGTCACCAATACTATACTGACTCTTTGACAGAAATACCTCTGGGTATTGAGGACCAGGGACCTTCATCACACGCAACTGACAGCCAGAGGAGAATATAGCTTTACCTACCATGTCCTGGGATAGACCAACGCATTTGTATGCACCTTCATCTTCCCTCTTCAACGGATGTATTTTTAACTTGTAATGCCGATCGTCAACCTTTGTTTCAATGAAGCGATTTGGATCAAAGTACGCTGGATTATCTATACATTTCGAGTCTTTTGTCCAAACGACTTTATACGATTTTGCTTCTGTATTTACGATACAGTCAAGTGACACACTTTCCCCTTCTGTGGCAAGATGGGTCGGTGGTGGTTCGAAGGTGAATCCGGGTTTCGCACTGGCAATACCAATGTCGGCTAACAACATAAAAAATATCCAAGAAAGCAATACATCAATGCCCCTACAAAACGAAATAAGAGAAATTGTTTCAGCAAATTATATAAATTTATATAGTAAAAAGAAGATAACTTATAATCGCCAATGTTAAAATATACCATAAAACAGAACAATTCACTCGTTGGTCAGCATATTCATAATTAAATCATGTACTGTAAATTAAAAGACAGTAAGTTAATAATTATAGGTAATAAATTCAATACGATTCCTCCTATTGTATTTTTTTATTTTATTATAGTATGGCACCTTTTAGAATATTAAAATATTCCTTCGAGTATAAACATGGAAATTTATAGCAAAATAATTATTAGTTGTAAATTAGTATGAGTACTCACAATTTCAAACTGATTATAGGAATGTTAGTTGATTTTCGAATTTTCTCGTGGTGGCTTTTTCTCTCTTCATTCCAATTGGGTAGTGTGTTACGTCCCATCAAATTATTCAAGTTATTGGACAGAGGGGGCGTCCAACGTTCCGCGTCATCCCCAGTATCAGGTGAGTTATCGATGATGGAAGGCATATATTCACAATCTTCGCCTTCCTCCGACTTGGATACTGAACCAACCTTACACGCTTTTGAAAGATCAGAGGATGTCTCAGTTTGATTATCTTCACCGTCATTCAACTTGGATAATGAGTCATTCTTAGCGTCAGTTGAGCGATCAGTGAGTGAGGGAGTCTCAGATTGTTTCTCTTCACATTTATCTAACTTGGATAGTGAGTCATTTTTGGCATAACTTTGGTTGACGGGGATTGGCGGCCTCTCAGGTTGTGTCTCTTCACTGTCATCCAACTTAGATTGCCAGTCAATCTTAGCATCAAGTTGATTCTCTTCACCTTCTTTTAACTTGAATAGCGAGTCATTCTTAGCATCAGTTGGGTGACAAGTGACCGAGGGCGTCTCAAGCTGACCTTCTTCACCTTTTTTCAACTTAGATACGGAGTCATTATTAGCATCAGTTGTGTGATCGGTATCAATGATTGAAAGCGTTTTAAACTGACTGTCTTCGTCACCTCGTCTGGATAAAGCGAAATGAATAAAAAATTATAGGAATATTTGATAACCTATTGTAATATAATAAATATACAATATAACTTTTGACCTGTAGTATCAATCATAAAAAACAGAACCCCTACTCGTTCGTCAGTATATTAATACTTATATTTCTATAAGATATATTATAGAGTAATAAATTCAATTCGACTTTCTACAATTATTGTGTTATTTTTTATGACAAATACTTTTTTAAAACATTTAGGATATTCCTTCAGTTATACATAAATAACGTGTAGAACAATTCATGGATCATGTTGTCAAAAATATTAATATGTTATGAATTATAAGTACTCACGATTTAGAATAAGCATGGAGGATTTCCTCCATGGTATAAGTATTAAATAATTTTGTATATGATGTATTATGTAGAAGTAATGAATTCAATTTTGCTTCTCCCATTAGGGTGTATGGATATACTTTTTAAAACATTAAGATAATCCTTAAGGTATAAATAAATAACCTGTCTAAATATACATGGATCGTTTTATCAAAACTATTTAACGGTATGAATTAATATAGCTACTCACAACTTTGGTCTGATAATGGGACTGTCACTAGTCAGTTTTTGATACTTCTCATGTTGGCTTTTTTTGTCTCTGTCCCAACGGTGTAGTTGGTTCCATTTACAATAGTAGATTCATTGGTATTAGCGGACGTTTTAACTAAGATTTTTATATCTTCTAAGGTATGGTTCTTGAAACATTGATATTTCTCTTTATCGGGTATATCTAGGCCTAATAAGTAGGAATCAAAGAGGGGAAAACCCGCAATTAGTAAAGCCTCATACATTCAATTAGATTGAGTCATACTATGTTCATTGGTAATCACACTAATTTTTAGTATTTTACATAATAGGTTGAATAGGTCTTTAAACTTTAACATTTTTTAATGACATCAAAATATGTGTAGTTAATTTAACTTCCAACTGAATACCAAAACATTTACCTCGTTTATCATTAAGCATATATTGAAGCCTTTGCATCAAGATTGAAATCACACGTAATAGCATCGTTCTGTCAATGGATTCATCTAACAATAAAAATAACATTAATTACACAATAATAACAATAAGATAATCTGAGATTACAAACCGTCGCTCTGTTGCGCTATATCTATGTAGACCTACTGAAAAATATAAGGGCGTTTATCATTGTCACCCTAAATCCTGCATTGCATAAATAATCCAAAATTTACCTAATTATTTTTTATGAGAGAAAGTGCGTGGGGTGCCTATATCCCACTGTAAGGTTCCCTGATTCAAAAGTACCGTCGGGGACTTTGACGGATATAAATCAGCATTTCTTACTCTGATGTCAATACCATACTGCTGATGCATATACTACTCAGACTGGTTGCAGCTAGACATCATCCCGGGCCGAACTAAGGCCAAAAAAAACCAAAAAAAAGAATTTTTTGTTGGCTACGCCCGACCGATCCAAATTTTACCAAATTCAAGGTCGGCATTTTAGCTTTTTTCACCCTTGAAAATAAGACTGAAATAGCCTTGGTCAGGCTAGGGGGCCAAGGCAAAGCCTATTTTACTTGATGGTACGCGATGCGAATCCAAAATTGTTGTATATTTGTGTAATTTTTTACTTTTTAAGCGTAAACATATTTTTGGTTGTTAAAAAAATAAAAAATAAAAAAACAAGTTTTCCTACCTTTTTTTTGGCCTAACTTATGAAATTGTTTATTGTAAAATATATTATTTTCTACTGACACCCCGCCGCATCCTGGTTCTGAGTCTAAGTTCCGGGGCAGGAATATTGATTGCTACTGTAATGTATTATCGTATGTTTTTACTAAATTATTGTACAGTGTTATTTCTATCGGAAATTATCCCGTTATTTTCGCGTCTAGGCCTGAAGCCGAAATGTAAGGTAACGATTAATAACCATGCTTTTGCACTGATCAGGTTACCCAGTGGAAAAAGAAATAAATAATTGAAATGTAAGTACAAAACTATGATCATTAAAGTGAAAGAAACCTAAACAGGCCATATATTTAGGATTTATGTTGATAAATAGAATAATTTCCGACATGTTAACACAGCCTACTTATTTCTTAAACTACTTTCAATAGTATAGTCTAGATGTGTATAAGAGACAGGTACTGAAATAGCCTTGGTCAGGCTAGGGGGCCAAGGCAAAGCCTATTTTACTTGATGGTACGCGATGCGAATCCAAAATTGTTGTATATTTGTGTAATTTTTTACTTTTTAAGCGGTTGTTAAAAAAAAAAAAAAAAAATTAAAAAAACAAGTTTTCCTACCGACCTACCCAGTTTTTGGATTTTCCCACGTGGCCAACACACAATTTTTTTTTTTGGCCTAATTTATGAAATTGTTTATTGTAAAATATATTATTTTCTTCTGACACCCCGCCGCATCCTGGTTCTGAGTCTAAGTTCCGGGGCAGGAATATTGATTGCTACTGTAATGTATTATCGTATGTTTTTACTAAATTATTGTATAGTGTTATTTCTATCGGAAATTATCCCGTTATTTTCGCATCTAGGCCTGAAGCCGAAATGTAAGGTAACGATTAATAACCATGCTTTTGCACTGATCAGGTTACCCAGTGGAAAAAGAAATAAATAATTGAAATGTAAGTACAAAACTATGATCATTAAAGTGAAAGAAACCTAAACAGGCCATATATTTAGGATTTATGTTGATAAATAGAATAATTTCCGACATGTTAACACAGCCTACTTATTTCTTAAACTACTTTCAATAGTATAGTCTTCTCTACCCCAACTTTCGATTTCGATGTCAGGAATCATAAGAGTGATGTTTTTGCTCTATGTGACGTCATTACATGTTCCTATTCCAGTATTGTTATTATTATTCATCTATTTGTTTACATATGTGTATATATATTTATATATATATAATATGTATATATATACATCCAATACCCAAGTACTAACCTTGAATTCTTTCCCATACATCGTTGACTATTTTCGTTAACACGGTTACGGCATGATATACCAGATCTCCATGGATGGGAATATCTGAAAAATATATATATTAAAATCAATTAATGTTTTCACATTGTTATACCAATGTAGGCTTACTAATTTTTTTTTCTTTAATTTTCATTTAACATTCATTGAGTGCAAAATTGTTATGATTTTAATTAGACGACATAATTTGCATATTTTATTGTTTATATAAGAATAAAGAAGTTTAAAAAATAAGAAAATGAAGAAAAAAGGTAAAATATCAAAAATGCTGTAATGCAGAATGACTGTAATTCAAACAACTTGATGTATTAACATTCATTGAGTGCAAAATTGTTATGATTTTAATTAGACGACATAATTTGCATATTTTATTGTTTATATAAGAATAAAGAAGTTAAAAAAATAAGAAAATGAAGAAAAAAGGTAAAATATCAAAAATGCTGTAATGCAGAATGACTGTAATTCAAACAAATTGATGTATTGATGAATAAAAGTTGTGGTTGTTATACGCAATGTACCACCCACTGTTCAGTAGTACCGGATTTATATTGATCATGTAGGCCTATTACTTGTGGATTATCAAATTCAAAACATTTTGGCAAAACCATTTGCTAAATAAGAAAACAAAATTTAATTTTTATTTTTTTCACCCTCTTCCAGCGACCTTTGAAAAAAAAAATAAATTCGCGAAAAAAGGGTATAAAAGAATTCTCGCCTAATAATAATAGTGACATATGACATAATTACAGTGATAATTAAAAAGAGAAATGGAATTTCGATGGCATATAATTTTTATGTTTTTGTGTAATTAAAAAAAACCCCAATATTTAGGAAAAAACATATTTTTTGCTGGGTGTATCTAATTACAGAGTACTAACCTTGAATACTTTTGCGTATATCCTTAATCCCATCCGCCAACAAGGTAAAAGCTTGATCGAGCAGCTTTTCGCTAATGGATTCAACTGAAAATATATTTAAAAAATCCATGCGTATTAAATTGGAAAATAGGACTGGTTTGTGTATTTCCTGTCACAGTGAATGATACCATGACATAATGTAAAGGTCTACACACTATATTTACAACTAAAAATGTTTAGTCTTATTAATGTGCTTTCGATTTTGCTTGACGTGTTTAAGATAAAAAAAATTAGTTAATTGTTGTATTGAAATACCTAAGCATTTTTATTAGTGCTAAACAGCTGAAGTCTCTAAGCACCATTATAGGCTAAGCATGTGGATCTTTGATATTTAGTATAGGTCTATATTAATGTTTAGTTTAAGTTTTCCAAATTCAATGTTTCTGATCGCAAAATGTATTTACCCACGAACTATAAAATAGATCGTAATTAATAAAATTGTAATTAAGCCTGTTATGCTTGTTGGTCAAACAATATTTCAACTTCATTGAGCTGATAATTAGCGGTGCTCTCTCTGAGCACTGAAAACGAAAGACAATGAAAAGAGTTCAGAGTCACTGTTTATTAACAACTTACAGACCAATTTTACCAATTGCATAAATAATCCAAAATTTACCTAATTATTTTTTATGAGAGAAATTGCGTGGGGTGCCTATATCCCACTGTAAGGTTCCCTGATTCAAAAGTACCGTCGGGGACTTTGACGGATATAAATCAGAATTTCTTACTCTGGTGTCAATACCATACTGCTGATGCATATACTACTCAGACTGGTTGCAGCTAGACATCATCCCGTGCCGAACTAAGGCCAAAAAAAA
>NW_022712897.1:0-1158 GCF_011630105.1 Anneissia japonica
TCAACTGCTGTAGGCATAGGTATTTTGAAGAAGGCCTAAAATAGAAAACTAAAATGTTTTAATACCTGCTGAAATACATCGTTTTTTCATTTAGATCTCCATTTTTCACTAAGTTTATGCGACGTTTTTTCTGTTGTATACGTATGAGTAGTCATATGAAGGTACTATATCCCCGACAGTTGGCTGTGCAGCAATGTACTTTTTGAATGCAAACTGAAAACAGGTGAATATATAAAGGCAGCCGACTGTCGGGTACATAACGACTATCTAGCTTTCAACAAAAACATGATGCCTAAGCTAGGCTTAGTTCAGTATTATTGCGATGCGAGGATAGTTAGATCGTTTCAATCAATGATATCGTGTTATCGTCTAATACAATTAAATAATGTGTGTAATATTTAAGAATGCACCACGTGGGTCGCTTTCTTTGTTATGCGGTAGTAGTATACGTAGCAGAGTGACGACAGCAAGCTAAGCCTATCCCAGGGCCTAGATCGTGTACGTTCTTGATAATCGTAATGAAAACTTCGGGTGACAGACGATTGGGTCCAACTGGTGTGGACGATCGGACCCAAGATATTTTCAAATAAATTGTAGTCCTTAGCAGGCCACTGCCAGCACCCCCACTTCCGATATCGTTCCAAACTACTGTAAATTGAAAATACTGTATACGTAGCTAGGCCCTATGCCTTCGATATTTTTTCAAAGAAATTTGCTAAAAATGTTACTGTAATTTGCCTGTCGAATTACATTACTAATGTGGTCTGAAATCACTATTTTGGGCCATAAAGACTCCCCCTGTATTTTTCAACCACCACACAAATTTGACCCAACCGTACATATAAGTATGTATGTTATAATGTATGTATGTATATAATATATATATATGTAACGGGTATAGACTATTACTACTGAAACATGCTATAACATACAGAGTCAGTACAACAATGTATATGTATATATCAGAAAGTAGAGATGTTTATTCGGCAATCACCAATTCAAGACTCTCTATAACAATACAAAGGCAGGCACTTAAATAGAAGGGTTATCTTATCTACGGGAAAGGTTTACCATCTGGGCTTAAGGGATTAATATTATTGCAGGATGTGTAAAAAGGGTTGACTACAGGGGGTGGAAGGGATACAGGTTATGGTAAGG
>NW_022712898.1:0-1108 GCF_011630105.1 Anneissia japonica
CAAGGAGTTTAAAGGGATCGATCAAGTAGCATTTCCCAGATGTCTTACTCCATCTAAGGCATCCACTGAAGTTGTATTAGTAATATTTAGTGATGCAAGTGAGAAAGCGTTTGGAGCCTGTGCATATGCAAGGTGGAGATTAGAAAGCGGATCATTTGAATCAAGACTGATAACAGCCAAATCACGTGTAGCCCCATTAAAGAAATTAACGGTCCCGCGATTAGAGCTACAGGCGGCAGTTATGGGAGCGAGACTAGCATATGCAGTAGTTAAAGAGTCTACTTTCAAATTCAGTAAGCAGATTTTAATGACAGACAGCATGATCGTGCTGGGGTGGATAAGACGACCAGCTCAATGCTTTAAACAATTTGTTGCAGCTCGAGTTTCTGAGATTCAGCGCAAGACGAAGATAGCAAATTGGAGACATGTTCCAGGAATATTAAATCCTGCCGACGACTTGTCCAGAGGAGTGAGAGCGGACAAATTAACTGATAGGTGGATAAATGGACCTGAATTTATAAGTAAGCCGATAAGTGAGTGGCCTCAAGAGAGGTCAGATAATGACACCGAGGATACAGAAGAAAGAAGGATGGCATTTAACGGGAATGTTGTTGTGAACCGGGGAGAAGTTGATATTGTGGAATGCAAGACTTGGGAAGAAATGTTAGAACTCTATCGACAAAGAATGTACGGCAAACAGTCAGAAGCTTTGAATGCCGAGAAGGTAAGAGAAATTGAACTCTTACTGTTGAGGAGAGTGCAGAAAGACTGTTTTGCAGAAGAGTATGAGGTACTAAAGAATGGGGGTAAAAGTGTAGCAAAGAGCAGCAAACTGGTAAATCTCGACCCACAATTCGATATGGAATCAGAGCTCATCCAAGTAGGAGGTCGATTAAAGAGAAATGATCAACTGGAGATGGAGGTGCACCCAGTTGTACTGGACCCGAGTCATCAGATTACACAGTTGCTCATAAAGAGAATAGACAGTAATGTTTTTAACCATGGTGCAGGAGTGGAGCAAGTATTCAGTTATATAAGACGATGTTACTGGATATTGAAAGGGCGTAGTAAAATCAAGTCGATACTCAGGACATGTGTTAGTTGTCAG
>NW_022712899.1:0-1488 GCF_011630105.1 Anneissia japonica
AATATTGATGTTGATTACCTGTTTTCGGTCGGTTTATACAGTGTTTATAAAGCTAACGTTTTAAAGAATCTTAACAATTGGAACCATAGGTCGCTCTTTACACTTTTTTTAACACAGAAAAATATGAGAAAATGGTTTTAATTCTTTTTTTCCAAAAATCAAATTATTTAAAATTGTACATGTAAAGGAATCTCTTTTTATACCATAACTCTATTTTTATATGATGTAAAATATTGATGTTGATGAGCGATACATGCTGTAAATTGTACTACTGAATTGACGAATAAAAGTGGGATGAACCCACAAAAGAGAAAAAAAAAAAAACTTCATCAGACAAGGCATCCCTAACACGAACCCTGCAAGATATATTATTAATATAAGAATGGAACCAATTCTTTACAGTGCCATTAAGACCACTAGACCTCCTAATGACTACCCACCCCTCATTTGTTTTTGATGTTAGACCCCATGCTGGAATAAGTGACCACTACATTGTACAGGCAAACCTCATAACCAAGACCAAACTAAACAAAAGACCACCACGCAAGATCGTCCTATGAGAAAATATTAATAGCCAAGATTTTAAAACCCAGGCGGCTCTTATCCAGGAGAGCTACTTCACGCAGAACCCGGACATTGCTTCGGTAGATTAGAATTGGTCATGGTTCAGGGACTCCATCCACAACATTTTTTCCTCGACTGTACCATATAAAATGGTCATAGGTCACATTCGTGCCCCCTGGTTTACTACCAATTTGAAGAAACTTTGTAGAAAGGAGAAATTTTATACCAGAGCTAAAAAAACCGGCACCAAAGCTGACTGGGAAAAATTTATAAGAGTCTGCAAAATTACGGATAGATCCATTAGGAGTTCACATAGATGCCATGTAAACAGCATTTTAGAGACAGAAAACCCGAATAACTTCTCCATTCGACTATTTGCAGATGACTGCATTATTTAAAGACAAATTCGAACCCTCAAGATGTTACCAAATTCCAAGGTGACCTAGATACTATGGTGAAGTGGGCAGATACCTGGGGTGTGAGATTTAACCCTGCGAAATGTCAAACGTTGAGCGTTACCAGGAGTAGGCCTCCAGTAACCACATCCTACAGCATGATGGGAGTCGAACTAAATAAAACCGATCAATGCCAATATTTGGGTATAATCCTCCTTAAAGACATCCGATGGAATAAGCAATCTGACCATGCAGCCAACAAAGCTACCAAAATTCTTAACTTCATTAGGAGAAATTTCCACCGCTCATCCGCAGCCATCAAAGAAAAACTATACTTGACCCTTGTACGCCCTCACATTGAATACGCCACAGTTGCTTGGGACCCATACACCCAGAAAAACATTGAACACCTCGAAAAAAAATCCAGAGGCGAGCTGCAAGGTTTGTCACCGTCCAACACCTACGGACGTGCTACATCTATCTCCTCAATATTAAATACTCTGCGCCATTAATTAGGAAAATACACCAC
>NW_022712900.1:0-1645 GCF_011630105.1 Anneissia japonica
AATCTGTTGGAAATTATCAGCTCCAGTGATTGCAGATTGATCCATGTCATCTTTAGGCCTACAGACGTAAAGATCATGAAAAATCACAATTTCACAGTGGTGGATTCAAGGGGGGCGTGGGGAGATCCCCCTAAAAAAAAAGCGGGACAAAATAGAGGGTGGGGGTGAAGGGAGGAACTTGCACCGACAGATGGTCAATACCACCTCAGGAAAGAAAATTTATGATTATGGCACCTCAAAATAGCCGGAAATGGCACTCTCAGACAAACTTTAATTAGGCCTATGATTTTTCTTTTTTCTCCATTTCTTTTATAATTTCAGGGGGGGGGGCTCTCCCCTCCCCCCGTTGAATCCACCACTGTGAAATAACAGGTTTTAAAAATTGGACTTTTTGAAATTTGGTGGTCCAGGGGCAGAGGCCTGGAGGGGGTTTGTGAGAAAAGCGACAAAGTAGCATTTTGAGGGTCTTTACATATTAGATTTCTCAAACACATAATTCATGAATATTTCATTTACATTTTCATTAATTTGGGTGTTTTTGGGACCTGAAAAGTAACGTTATTATGTCCTGTACACCTGAAGGCCTATAGATAACATTATTCATATTATATGGACAATCTGCAATCACCGGAGACGATCAATTTCTAACAAATTTCATACCACATTATTAAAAATCGTTAGTTAAAAAAAGTTAGATAAGCCGCCAAATATAGAATGCAATGCATGCTATAGCATTTTGTGATAATTGGGAACGATTTTGTGAAATCATAGGTTTTAAAAAGTAGACCTTTTGGAATTTGGGAGAGGAGGGTGCGTCCGCAGCATCGGCACCCCCACCCCCTCCCTGCCTACGGGCCTGAATACATTATAATTTCAGCGGCGGATTCCAGGCCTAGCCTAGGTCTAGGTAGGCCCTAAAGCCTATAGCTAGGCCTGGCCTAGATAATAATACAGGAACTTGTACCGCGCCTTTTGCCAAGGGATACATAAAAGGCGCAATCAAAATAATATTTAAAAAAAGATAACCAATTGGGGATCAACAAAGACAACAGAAATGACAAAAAAGCAGAAAATTTAGACAGTTAAGTGAGATTTATTTAGGAAAACAATGTTTCTTGAGAAGCCGACGAAGTCGAGGCATTTAGGTATATATCTAGACTTAGGCCTTGTTTTTTGACAAGCCCGGGCACATGTACCTACTACTAGCCTTCTCCATAGCCCACTGTTTATTAATTATTTCAAACACTTAATTTTTTGTATTAATTGTAACACTTATACGCACCCACACCCTTTCAAAATTGTCAATGGTCACTAAGGAATGCCCAAGTGACCTCAAAATTTCATCCATTTTACTTGTTGACACCGTCCAAAAAAGCTGTGAAACTTTAATTCAAAATAGAGGGCGTCCACTTGAGTTGCACTGCCATTGGAGTTTTGCATTGCCACCAATGTTTTGCACTGTGACTCTCAGTTTTGCACTGTGACTCTGTGTTTTGCACCGTGACTCTGTGTTTTGCACTGTGACTCTCAGTTTTGCACTGTTACTCTGTGTTTTGCACTGCTGACTCTCAGTTTTGTGCTGCTGACTCTCAGTTTTGCGCTGCTGACTCTCAGTTTTGCACAGTGACTCTCAGTTTTGCACAGT
>NW_022712901.1:0-1207 GCF_011630105.1 Anneissia japonica
TGCGTTTTTACATTATCGATCATATCAGCCTAACCAATTGCCATTTCGAAATCGTATTAAGTGATCATTAACTTTGGGTTAATGTTGAATGTACTGTACCCTAATTTTACGCGTGCGCTTCATTACGCGCGTGTAGGCGTGCGTAAAATTTTTAAAATTCTCAAAATCACTTTTTGACTAATTAGAGTACGTTTCAGGCCATTTTGAGCATTTCGAAATTTTTGAAAATTTACCACTACGCGTGCGCATTTTTACGCGCGCAGCACGTACGGAAGCTAGACATCATGTTTTTTCACATAATTTGGGTTCCTGACATTGTTTTCACAAATTTCCATCCTTTTTGATCATCTTATAGCCAATAGCAATGTCGTATGTGCGCATCAAATATAGGTATCTTTGCGCGGATTTGTGCCGATATACAGTGAAAATATGCTAAAATCAGACCTATTTTTAATCAGTTATAGCTCCTAAGGATGAAAGGTGACCCCCAATTTTTATTACATATTCTGAAAGCACATAAGTTGTAAATATGATTTTATAGATCAAAATGGGTGATCGGACATTGTGACGTCATCATATTGGCATCTGAATTCAAAGAAAGTGAATTATAGCTATGACGTCATTTTTGAAAATACGCATTTGAGCGTATCTCGCTTATCCTTAATCGATCGTCTTCCAACTTTGACTATGTTACAGCTGAGACAATTCTCTTTCATATATTTGACTTCTTTTACATTTTGATGACGTCATCATGGTCAAAAAAATTGTTTTTTCTGACCCCTACATCTTTCTTTCCTCAAAACGTTGATGAGAGCATATCATCTTAACCATTCGTCATTTCTGAATCATATTAAGTGAGCATAATCTTCAGGTCAAGGTTGAATGTTAGGTACCTTAATTTTCCGTTCGCGCGACTTAACGGGTGCGTACGCGTGCGTCAACATTTACATATGCATAAAACCATGAATATATTAAATCAGTTATAGCTCAATAGGATGAAAGGTGACCCCCAATTTTTATTACATATTCTGAAAGCACATGAGTTGTAGATACGATTTTATAGATCATATTGGCTGATCGGACATTGTGACGTCATCATATTGCCATTTGAATTAAGAAAAAATAGAATTTTTATTTATGAAGTTATTACTTTTTATACTCGTTTGAACGTACTCGCTTATCTTGATTGATTGTCTCCCACCTGTGA
>NW_022712902.1:0-563 GCF_011630105.1 Anneissia japonica
ACTTCCGACGATAAAACTGGCCTGCCTGCCTGTCTACGTTCGTCCCAGGCCAACCAATAATAATTTACAAAATGTATTTTTTTAAATATAGGCCTATGGCGCATCCTGTACGTGCACTTCAACTTTTACAACAAAAGCCTAGGCCTACCTGTAGTACGTCCTACTGTACTTAGGCCTAGGCCTACTAGTTTGTTGTCGTCGGGGTATAATCCTGTATCTATGAACGAGGAGCGAACCTAGCTAGTCAACATTTAGGCTAGGCTAATTGATTTTAAAATCAATAACCCACCAGGACTATCTGTCGTTTTCTTCTTTGCAACAGCGGACGAAAAAAGTCAGTCTTTATCACTAAAAATTAACAAACACTCGTTTTGACGCACTCCGTTCTGTAGTGTGTCTGCTGTTGAAAACAAACTTCCAGCCTAATTTTGTGACTGGCTATGATGACTGAGATGGACTATGTTGATTTATTAATGATATTTTGTTTGGGATGAAAAGAGGGAGAGTCCATTTCCCCAAAATTCTCCATCAGCACATAGTTTAGTGTGTGGCTATGGAATTTA
>NW_022712903.1:0-785 GCF_011630105.1 Anneissia japonica
GAAAATTTTATTAAAAGCCTTTGCAATTATCTTGGGATTACTAATCGCAAAACCGTCAGCAACAACATTTTCAGTGCCAGATTTAGCCCTGGGACTCCTGACAAATGACCAGAAAGTTTTACCCTGATCATCAGAGAATTTATAGTTAATATTCAGGTCACCTGCCAAGATGATGGAGTTATAAAGATGTACGTCCACCAAAACTTGACCAACGCATTCATGGAGCTTATCGAAAAAAAAATCATCTTTGCTACTTGGTGGTCTATATATCGTCCCTGCCAGAATTTCCCCTTTCCCCCTTGCTATCGATAGTGCACCATACTAGTTCAATTTCGGGATCACCTATTTTGAAGAAACCTCAGATTGACCATACTGAATTTTCTAATTTCCGACGTATAACCTGCATTCCATTTATTTCAAAAATTTTCGAGAAGGTTGTTGTCTCCAAACTAGTCAAGCATCTTGATGACAATGGTCTTAACGACCAATTCCAGTCAGCATACAGAAAGTTTTTTAGTACAGAAACCAACGCCATACTGAAAGTCCATGATGACATTATGAATGCTTTTGATACAGGTGAATGTGTTTTATCGGTATACTTCAGGGGCGGATCCAGAAGTTTTGGTTAGGGAGGCTATAGATATATGTGTAAAGTGCCTCCAAGTGCCTGGAGGAGGTGTCTCCGTCCGATAAGATGGGGTTCAGAGGGGTAGCTGAACGCTTTAGCTATTAGATGTATGATGTATGTATGTGTGTGTGGGTGTGTGTGTGTGTGCGTATCTATG
>NW_022712904.1:0-2148 GCF_011630105.1 Anneissia japonica
TTTACATATTTAACTGTAATCTAGAGCTATTGGCCTGTATTTAATATACTTCAATATTCATGCTTTATTTAAATACCGGTATTACCAAATATTATAAACAAACGATTACATTATTTCATATATATTTTTTTAAGTAAATATCTAAACTTTAATTATAAACTCTGAAAGTAAATTTTCGTAGATTGGATGAATGAAAATTGTAATGTAGTAATCCTTATCTATTCATTAACAACCGAAAGGTCCACTGATTAATCTCAGATAAGAAAGTATAATACTCTAAGTATTGAAATACACGTCATCGTGTTGGGATTCAATATTTCGACATTAATTATGTAATCATTCCTGATGATTATACTTTTTTAACAATAATAACATTTCCAATTTTATAATAAACTTTATTGTAGCCGGAGTAATAGTTTAGACATAGGCAAACCTTGCAAAAAAGGTACATCAAAAGACTTTCTATGAATGGATCGAAGCACAAACTCCTTTAGACCAAAACCAGTGCCGTTACGATTTTTCTTCGTTGTGGTCAGGTGTGACCGCAAAGGCAACGATATATCGTTATCGGTATCGTTATCGGTGTAGGTGTGACCTGGCCTTTAATAGTTATCGAATCGTCCTAGTGTAAATATTCCTCATATTTCTTTTGTTTTCTATATGAACAATTGCTTTTTAGCTTTTTTATCGTTATCGTTGAAGTATAAACAGACCTTTAGAGTTTTAACAATAAAAAGAATAGGCCTACTGTAGATCAAAAATTGACCGGTCTCAAACGTCTCAACGTTCATTTATTTATTTATTCTGAAGTTAACATTCAGGGGCCACCGAATTTGGCCGGCCTTTGGTTGTGGTGGTTAGGGTTGGACACTGGGACTGGGGACAATGTTCTCACTTCCCAAACGTGGTCTTGTTGGTGGGGCTTCTCCCGGTGGACCATCGTCTGTATAATTTTCATTTATTGCAGCTTCTATTCTCTGTTTTGTTCGTTTTTGTGTTTGTATATAAATTTGTAACTGACTCAGTATTGCGAAAGACAAGGCATTTGGCTCCTATTAGGCTTGCATATTGACTTGTTTGAAATAAAGTTGAAAATCAAAATTGTTAAACTTAGATAAGGAGAATAATGATAATTACTGATTTAATTTCGCTTAATGTATATACATAATTTTATTTCTCTGAACCTAACCATATTCTGTATACTGCAGATAAGAAGATTTCGATGCATATAATTGAATGGTTGAATGATCATACATTATACATCATATTTTTTTATAAACAGTAGAATAAATACTGTAAACAAAAGAAAAAAAGTGGGCATAGTAGGCCTATATTTTAAGTAATTAGAAATGCTTGGCGGCTGTATTGTAATATGTATCAATATACGGCGGATGTAAATTAAAATGCGGAAATGGAGTAAAAATGTGTAGAACTCCACAAAAGAAAACAAAAAACAGGGATAAAACACAGAAAAGTACAAAAAAAACCCCAATTTATTCCCAGGGGCGGATCCAGAATTTTTCAAACGGGGTGCACAACAGTTTCAGAATAAATGTGTGAGTAGCACATAACATTAGGCCTAATATGCATTGACATTTCTAAAATTTAGTGGCAAAACGGGGGGAGGGGGAGCACTTCCCCCTACTGGATATAGCATCCCCCTGCTAGATCCGCTCCTGATTCCTACTGTCATCCCGCTAAATGAGATTCCCGGTGTACGGTAAGAATGGCCCCGGAAAAAATGGCCCAGGAAATAATGGTCCCAGAAAAAATGGCCCCGGAAAAAATGGCCCCGGTAAAAATGGCCCCTAATGACAAGTAGGTAAAAATGGCCCCCAATATTAAAATTCTGTATAAAAACTGCTTTTTTTTTGCATTTTTGAACTGAAATAATTCAATTTTTATAAAGAATCTAACTAACATCAAGTAAATTCATGATGAATTAAAAGAGTAGCCGCGTTAGTCTTATGTACAACAAGATAAAATGAATGAGAGCAGCATTTTTAAGACTAACAGAAAAAAATTTGTTCTCGAGCTTTCATCCACACAGTGGACTTCTTCAGGAGACTGTATAAATGAGATAAAAAAACAGCTATAATAGGGGAGGTCCTATAACAACAGAGTATGCAAATGTGTTGGATAAAGCAC
>NW_022712905.1:0-897 GCF_011630105.1 Anneissia japonica
GCGCACCCTCGATTTTGAGATAGCGTCGCCATCACTGCCGTGCATCAACTGATCTCTCACTTATTGCTTGACATCGAGGTCACCGCGGTTGGTTTCGACACAGACCCTATATAGAGTCTGTGGTTTCGAGATTTCATCCACACAGAATACCCAACCACCTGTAGCCTATGCGTTATGTAGTACAGTGTACACTACTATTTGAGTTTCTCCGGCCAAGTTTGTTTAGGCCAGGCCTAGGAACGCAAAAGATTCATCCCTGTTCCTGAAAATTAAATGCAGTATTCATCACATCAACGCAGTATTCTTGAATTGTTGGTTGGATTCGATTGCCAGGAAGATCCGAAACCGTATGTACTGTATTGGAATGTTATTGTTGTTTACGGATACGAATGTTATGCCTCCTATCTGCAGCATTGGATGGTGGATCGTTGCATTGTTGTGATTGGTGACTAGTCATTGGTCCGAAGGTCCATTGGTCCGACGGTGCATTGGTCCGAAGGTCCATTAGTCCGAAGGCCCATTGGTCCGAAGGTCCATTGGTCCAAAGGTTCATTAGTCCGAATATCCATTGGTCTGAAAGTCCGAATGAGAGTGTCTCATCTAGAAGTTCTATATTTTTAAATTTCCTACCCCAACCGTTGTGGGGCTGAGGTAAAATTGGACTGGTTAAGCCCTCCTCCTCCTCTCAATTTTAGTGAAAAAATGTCGACGCTCTTGTTTTCATTGTGATAAGGTCACAATACCCCCCCCCCCACAAAAAAAAATCCTGGATACACCCCTGTAGGCGCTATATTTGTTAAACGCCTCTCACTTAAATTCATAGTATTTTGTACAGAGTTAATTGACTTAAACAATGCTACATTTTACATTGCAACTTTTTTGTTGACTGATTATAAA
>NW_022712906.1:0-898 GCF_011630105.1 Anneissia japonica
TTATTATTATTATCATCATCATCATCGTTACCATTATTATAATTATTAACATTATTATTAGACCTACTAGACTGGGGCTATAGTATAGGCCTAAATCTTCTTTTTCAATGTATATACAGGCCAAATAGGCCTATGCTTTATATGCCATTTTATAATTGTATTGGCCTATATTACATACTATATATTTTCATATATAATATAATATATATAAGAATATATAAAAATGAAATTGAATTGTTTTATACAGGCCTTACACATAATAAGACTATTATAATTATATAGGCAGATACATAAACTTGGTTTGATTTCTTATATATTATATAGGCTTTAATAGGCTCACTGCTTATTTGCTATTTGTGGTTAAACAACTAATTGTTAAAGACATAACGGAATTTTCCCCTTAAAACATTTCCTAAAAATTGTAGCCGATTGGAGCGTAAATCCGCGAATTTGATCAAATTTTGACATACTTTCTTTTTTTGATAGACTCTATCATCAACGGAATACACACTTTAATATGTCAAATCGATGAACTGGCACAAATATTGCAATGATGACGTTCTCCTCTGGGTCGTCTGCTTTAGGCCTAATGAATCTAAATCCCAATGTAAGCCTATATTTGTTTAAATACATTTTTTTAATGGATACCGTAGTTTTTACACTTTTTTTACAGTTTTTAAAATAATTTTAACGAACTATATCGACTTATATATTTTTTCTGAAAATTGTTCACACAATTTTTGATGTAGGCCTATAACTTTAATTGGTAACACTATTTTATAGGTGTAATTTTGCCCTACCTGACGTGGAAATGTACCGAATACTCAGTACATTTGAAAACAACTGCGAAAAAAATCGCAAGTTGTTCCTGGGTGGGACTCGAACAACTTGCGATTTT
>NW_022712907.1:0-1059 GCF_011630105.1 Anneissia japonica
CAGAAAAAATCTCTGAATATTTGGATGACTTATTGAGACCATATGTTGTTGCTCTCCCCTCGTACATTCAGGACTCCACGGACTTTATCCGCAAAATTAACCAAATATCAAATTTACCTAATAACACTGTTCTGGCTACACTTGATGTTTCGTCATTATATACTAATATCCCTGATGAAGAAGGTGTTAATGCGTGCATTTCAAATTACAAGCAAATTCGGGGCAAAACCCCATCTAAATCACATCTCCGTGAACTTATCATGCTGATTCTGACCAATAATAACTTTGTTTTCGGCGACGGTCATTACCTTCAAATTCATGGCACAGCGATGGGCACCAAAATGGCTCCATCTTTTGCTAACTTGGGAAAATTTGAGGCCAATTTCCTGTCCCTACAGCCCAAGAAACCAGATGTTTGGTTTCGTTACATTGATGATATCTTCATGATCTGGACCCATGGTGAAGATAGTTTGGATACGTTCCTATTGAACATTAATTCGGCTCATCCCACAATCAAATTCACTGCTAACAAATCCACAAGCAGTGTAGATTTTTTGGACATCACCGTGACCATGGAAAATGGTGCACTTAAAACTGAACTCTTCCGTAAACCCACGGATAAGCATATGTACCTGCTCTCTAGCAGCTGTCACCCCAGCACTGTACAAAAAACATTCCGTACAGCCAAGCATTGCGCATGAGACGCATTTGTTCTTCGGATTTAGATTTTCAGAATCGAACAGAAGAACTATCCGGACATCTCCGGAATAGAAATTATCATCGAGGACCCATTGAAAATGCTATAAAAAAAAGAAGCAAAGAACATACCCCGTGCTCAAACACTGACGTACAAACCACGTCAACGATCGACCAGAGTGCCACTGGTCACAACCTATCACCCTAGGTTACCACCACTAAGGGCTATAATTCAGAAACATATGCCCATTCTACAGACCACAGAACGTCTTAGGTCTGTTTTTTCGGATACACCGTTCATATCCTATCGCAGACCACCTAACCTTCGTAATATATTAGTAGGATCTAAATTCAAGAGGCAAA
>NW_022712908.1:0-1484 GCF_011630105.1 Anneissia japonica
GTATTTTTCAGGGATCCCAATTTCGAGGAAGTCAATTATGACAGATCTGGTTAAATGGGCTTACTTAATAACACCATTACTTTTGTTATGGTTCGCCTAATGGTAACCATCAGTACTGATTTCCTTGAGACAATTAATAAAGTAGTAAAAACATGCAAATATTATGAATTTGATGGGTTATTTCCATGAGATTTTTACTTGCTTATGTGAGTGCAACAGGACCGATTTCCGGAAGAAATAGCTTAAAAATATTTCCTTTTTGCAGTAGGCCTTATATTAACAGATCTATCTATTATGATTGTATTAATGACACAGTTGTTTTATTGTTAAAAAAAAAATTTGATGGTGTGAAAATGAAACCCTGTTTGAAACTAACTTGTTAATGTTAATGTTGATGATATAAGATTTTTGATTGACATGACGTGTCTGAATGCCATAAAAATGGATAAAAGTTTAATATTTATTACACAAATCTCCTTCACACTGTGCCATTTTTAATAGTATGCTGTCGTAAAGACTACATTTGATGGCTACAAACTGTACAGCTTTATTGCGCATAAAAAAATATCAGAAATACCGACAGCCCACATAGAAAAGACACGTTGACAAAATCTTTGGCTCCAATGCAACAAATTTATGCGTTCTATTTAAGAACGGACGTCAATTTCTGTCTTCTCGATTCCAGTTCTATAATAAATCAATTTGGTACGGATTCTGGTAGAGCGAGCGTATAAACACAAACCGGCTGATCAATCAGAATTGTCGTGAAGAATTTGCCCGAAAAGGCTTAATTACATTAGAACATTAGCATGTTTACAAATCAACGTGGTTAACAGACTTTGACGATGATTGTAGTGTCATTAGGGAGCGCCGCTGATATCGCATGGAACTTGATACTTCGTTGATGTGCTTGGTTAATATTAAAATTGATCGCAAGGCTTCCTTGTCTGTCAGTTGGGATGAATTCTATTTGTTTAGCGTAATTCTAGTACATACAAGAAAATAGTGCCTGGTTTAGTTTACATTGTTGATGATAAAAAAGATACAGACATCATTCTTGGAGAATCACGGTCAGACAATCTAAGGCGAAGTTGACATGTAAACTTGCGTGGAATAAATGAGATGGTTATTGAACTAATCAGCATCATTAATTACGGATCCAGGTATTAAGTTGAAACTGCTTTCTTGGAAAGATTGATTAATTAAAGCCAAATTTCAATTTCACATTTATTTGGTTAGTTTATTTCACAGTGATATCAATGCAATAATAATTAAAATGATCTTACAAGAATAATTAAACAATCTTGAACATAATAATCAATATGACACAATTTTTTTGAGTTGCAATTCATTCTTTGTTTAAAATCCAATTCCCACACAAGCAATCTTTAATTTTTAGTTTGAACTTATATCTAAACAATTGTTTTATGAAACAACCAGTAAAAATGTTAAAAAAAAAAAAAAAAAAAACATGTATAAAGTTT
>NW_022712909.1:0-822 GCF_011630105.1 Anneissia japonica
TATATATATAAGCATATTTAGTTCAATTATGGCCTCTTCCATTAACATTTTGAATCTTATAATAATGATATACTTAAGTTTTATTCTTAATTTATTTGAGTTGTATTTAATTTCCAAATATTATATGAATTTATATTACTATGTTAATATATTTTTGTTCTTGTTTTTCATGAATAGGCCTATGGATAAGGGAACTAGCATGTAAGGCTGATAGGATTTTAATAAAGTTCACTCCAAAGTTTTGAGAGTTGTATTGTTGCCATGTTTATCGTTTTATCAACTTTCATTACTTCGATATAATGTCATCCATCATTTTAAAAGATCAAGAGAAAAACGCTTTTAAAATAATAAATATCTGAATTAGCACCTTATACGTCTCATATTGATCCAAACGACCCAGGGTTAGCAGGTTGAACGACCCAGCTTATCGTGCCCAAACAACTCAATTGAGCTGGAAAACTCGGGTCCCAAAACCAACATGTTGTTACTTGTACACGATATGGAGATTTATTTCTGCCACAGTAATACTTTCACCACTTACTTTTCACCATTTACATCATATCATTGGCACTCAACTCAATGAATGGTGTGTTGTTGAAAAAATACAAATGGAATAACAGGAAATTTATTACGAAACATTAAGTGCACTATAAAAATCAAATTACCGTACATGCACGCCATAAAGAAATTACAGTACACAAGGATAGCAGGTAGGCAGTCACTCTAGGTGTGAATTGCCCACCCATAAACCGTATAATATACTTAAATAAAATACAAACTAAAAAAAGCATAAAAGAATCTTTCTTAAAAAGCATTTATATA
>NW_022712910.1:0-735 GCF_011630105.1 Anneissia japonica
AAACTTCAAACTTTCAATGGAATAGTGTTTGTTTCAAGCTATCTCACCGTGCCCAAAAAAAAAAATTATATTTTGACTTAACTTTTTAACATTGCCACTTTTTGCACTAAAGTGCTTATCTCGCCGAGTTGAGCACTTTAGTGCAAATTTTTGACTTTCCGAAGTAACTCTAACCCTAACCCTAACTCTAACCCCTGTCTTTCAATGGAATAGTGTTTGTTTCAGCCTATCTCACTTTGCCTAACAAAAAAAATTACATTTTGACTCAACTTTTTAACATTTCACTTTTTGAAAAAAAGTGCTTATCTCGCCGAGTTGAGCACTTAGTGCAAATTTTTGACTTTCCGCCATATTTCGAGTACTTTTCCGAAAAACTTCAAACTTTCAATGGAATAGTGTTTGTTTTAGCTTATCTCACTTTGCCTAACCCTAACCCTAACCCTAACCCTAACCCTAACTCTAACCCTAACTCTAACTCTAACCCTAACTCTAACCCTAACTCCAACCCTAACACTAACCCTAACACTAACCTAACAAAAAAAATTACATTTTTGACTCAACTTTTTAACATTGTCACTTTTTGCACAAAAGTGCTTATCTCGCCGAGTTGAGCACTTAGTGCAAATTTTTGACTTTCCGCCATATTTCGAGTACTTTTAAAAAAAACTTTAAACTTTCAATGGAATAGTGTTTGTTTCAGGCTATCTCACTTTGCCTAACAAAAACAAAAATTAT
>NW_022712911.1:0-904 GCF_011630105.1 Anneissia japonica
ATGGCTGGGATGGGAAAACTAAGCCTATTTTTTTTTTTTTTTTGGTCCGACTGCCCGACGAGCTTTGGCGATGGGGGGGGGGACTTGAACAGACCGATGGGGGATTAATCCCCTGCCCCCTCCGCTGGCGCCGCCACTGCTCCCCAGGGATCAGAGAAAGTTGCTCAATGTGCGGATCTGCCAATTCAGTATCCAGTGACCAGGGAAATAATGATGCCAACGCCTTGTATAATCGTTTGTAAAATCTGCGGATTGTGAAAGGGAGAAAAAGGGGGAAAAACATGAAAGTGATTTGTGATACAGTGTCTTGCCGTACAGCAAATGAGCTGTGGTTGATGTTCTGCAAAGCTATAGATAGTGGCATTGTAAACATGTTCTAAGCAAAGTCTGCAAAAGAAAGGATCCGACATAACCCCTGAAATACAAAAGTTAACCAGCATTAGAAATAGGTGGCATAAAAATAAGGAAACAGAATGAACTATATGTCAACCAGTCGAATCGAAGATAAAGCTTTACATGAAGATTCGTGAAACCAAAAGAAAAAATAAATTTTAAAAAAATTGAGATAGGCATATTGGGAACATGTGGAAGAATATAGATGTGTATAAGAGACAGGTCTAATTCTGTTCTATAAATTAGTGCGAGAGATAGCTTTGTCATCACAAAGTCTCCCTCCTTTTTGGCAGAAAATATATAATGTCTGCAGATTATTGTATGATTTCATATTCCCATTCATCTTGCTATTGACTCCCCCCCCCCACATTACATAATTGCCAACCGTCTCGCATCGTGCGGGACGGTCCCGCATTTCAAAGTGATTTTGGATGAAACACGCATTTTGCGTGATAATAAAGTTGTCATGTTACGCATTTAGCACAAATCTATGCGTGATAACGAATTATTA
>NW_022712912.1:0-870 GCF_011630105.1 Anneissia japonica
ATTGTATCTATTTAGTCATTTAAACTACAACAAAATGCTGCAAGCTAATAAATGTGCTCAAACTTCGTCTATCCAGAGCATCTTGTGTTTTTTTGTCTTTCTGAAGGGATGGTTGGGCAAAACTTTATTTATTCGTTGTTCTGCGAATTTATTTTTTTAAAGAACGTCAGAGGAGAATGGGAAAAAAATAACTAGACCTGTGCCAAGGTTGTAGTTTATATTGTTAGTTATTATAAATTACAATTTGTAAAAACCGTACAGGTGCAGATTTAGAAAGAAAATTAGGTACTGTAGGTCCTATGTGTATGTGTTTACAAATAAATAATCGTAATTCACTATTTTGCACTAGCTGTACCTCTAAATTTGGAGCTGGTTGGAAAAAAAATAAAAATCAAATTTTGTTTTCTTATTTAGCAAACCGTTTTGCCAAAAACATCCACACGGAGAAAATAAAATTTTATTGTTGGATGTAAAGTGTAGTAATGGGATGGTTAAATGCTTTAAATTTATTTAATTAGGAAGATAAGTAGGCAGAAATGCAAAAACATTCTTCACAAGTGGACTACTTTGAAGCATAGATTTTATTGAAAAACCAAATTTTCGGGAGCACCTTCAGGGTTACAATTGAAATGACTCAAAACAGCACTTACATTAGGAAGAAATATACATGTCATATTTTTGGAGATTTCAAGGCAGCGGCAGCGTAATAAAAATAAAGAAAAACTTTTAATTTTTTTTCTGAAATTTCAGGTATACTAATTGGCTAAAAATACTATTTTATTTTTATTCGAAATCATCACTATTGGCAGGAGGGGGTTCGCTTAACAATATATAAGAAAAGTCTCGCTTAATATCCTTGTGTTTGTGCCT
>NW_022712913.1:0-730 GCF_011630105.1 Anneissia japonica
ACTTTCGCAATTTATACCCTTAACACTTTGTATCACATAATTAACTAGTTGTGCACATTACCATTAATATACTGGACAACGATCTCCAATTATATAATAATATCCATAATAATAACAATATAATGTTACCATTAACTTGTCATTCATAAACAACTCTGCTCTTCAACGTGGTTAACACCAACTCAGCTTTTCAACGTGGCTAACACGAACACAGCACTTATGACGTGGATAACAATAGATCATTAGTTTACAAATTGCGATAATCGATTCTGTCTATCACCATCGGTACTACAAACAATTATTCAGTGTTGCATATAAAGACAATTTTGCTTGCAAGACTATCAATTAGGCCTATCTTTATCACTTTAACAATTTACAATCAACACTTCAAGGCAATGCAATAATAACTGGTTATAACATTAATAACAATAATAATAGTAATAAACAAATGAAAGAATAATAAGAATAATACTCAGCGCTTATAACATGGCTAACACGAACACAGCTCTTATAACGTGGCTAACACGAACACAGCTCTTATAACGTGGCTAACACGAACTCAGCTCTTCAACGTGGCTAACACGAACTCAGCTCTTCAACGTGGCTAACACAAACACAGGTCTTATAACGTAGATTAACACTATGATATTATATGATTCATTTGTATACCGCCTACCCTGAATTCTCTTTCTTAAAGAAGGTTGATAACAAAGAAAATGTTCACCAACTC
>NW_022712914.1:0-620 GCF_011630105.1 Anneissia japonica
TGCAGGAAGTTCATTCCGAGATGATGTCCCTGAGCAATCGACTGACGGACGAGGAGATGAACGAGAACGACGAATTTGACGAGAACACCCTGCAGGTCGAATTACAGACACTAATGAGGAAGAAGATGGAGAACATTTTTCGGATGATAAACAAGCTGGACTGCAACGTGAGCACCATGAAGATGAACGTGGACACGCACGGTCTGATGAACACGCTCAAACAGACTCTTCTGAACCTGCCGCACGGAGTCGACGACGATTACAAGAAGACGCTGACCATGACGACCCTGTACAACGATCGCATCGACGAGATGGCCAAGGAGTTACAGCTTCCTCTCGACTCCGAACTGCTCGTCTCGGAGCTGGACGATGGCGACGTGAAGAATCGGGTCACCGACCTGCTCCAACTCTCCAAACGGAACCATTGCAGGACGACGCCGGAGCGCTACGGCGTCGCGAAGGAGCCGGTGTTGGCGAGCGTTTAGAAGTATAAGTGTGCTTTCGCGAATCGAAATCGACCACAATAAAAAAATTTAAATAGGACTCGGAGAACTAAGATGCTGAGGAACGTGCTGGTCGTGTGCTTGCTCGGTTTACGACGGCCGTCGAAGG
The DNA here is from genome assembly GCF_011630105.1 of Anneissia japonica. NCBI lineage: Eukaryota > Metazoa > Echinodermata > Crinoidea > Comatulida > Comatulidae > Anneissia > Anneissia japonica. The sequence goes on from NW_022712914.1 coordinate 613, forward strand.
AGAGTGGA
>NW_022712915.1:0-1015 GCF_011630105.1 Anneissia japonica
TCACATCAGGTATCCAACTAAAATATTAAAGGAAAGTAATAAAGTGGTTACAGCGATGCCGAAAGATCTTTCTGGTGCATAATTTATAGCCTTTGGCGATGCAAAGGCAAATGAAAAGGCAGAGACTGAAGAGGCAAAACAAAAGCAAAGGAGGAGTGGGAAGCCAAGAAAAAATCAAAGGTCACTAGAGCAAAACTAAAGAAGATTGATAGTAATATTTGTAGTGCGTGTAAGAAGGAATATAATGAGGACGACGACTGCCTATGGATAGGATGTGACTGTGGACGATGGTATCATTGTATTGTTAAGTGTGTTGTGCGATAGACGACGGTGATGGCATGACAGAGAACGATATAACGAATCTAGACTGGCAATGCAACATATGTTAACTATTTCATTCGTTGCTAAATGTTTGTATGGTATTTTTAAAATTGATATCTCTAATCTTATTTCTGTTAATTCGCGGCATTATGATCATCTTAAGTTTACTCACAGATTTGCTCGTACAAATGCTTTTAAGTTCTCCGTTTTTAATTGTTTTCCACGAATATGGGATCGGCTTCCAGTTGATCTTAGGGATGAACTTTGTTGCAATATTTATATATTTATTAGAAAATTGAAGGTACATTTTAAGCCCTAAATTTTAAACACTGTAAAAAAAAAAAAAAAAATTAATGTTTATATAACTGCCAGCCATATATTTTTAATATAAATTGTACATAGTTTGACATTAATTCAGATTGTATTTTTTCTTTTTTTTTAACCTAACTTTTTGAAAATCTTCTATTTTTGTATTTTAACGTAACCGTACTGTGTGGAGAGCCCCTTGACAGCAGACATCTGTTTTTGCTTTTGGGCAATCCAACCAGGCAGTCACGGTTGTGCTTCTTGTTTGTAATGTTTTTGTGTATACTGGAAAAATAAATGATATGATATGATATGATATGATATGATATTAATACCAACTGCCTCGCATCATGCGGGACAGTCCCGCATTCCAAAAAATTTCTCTTCC
>NW_022712916.1:0-1180 GCF_011630105.1 Anneissia japonica
ATTGTTGTTGCTGCTGGTGCTGTAGTTGTGTTGTTGTTGGTGGTTTTGGTATTGTTGTTGTTGGTGGTGATAGTGTTGGTGTTGTTCTTGTTGTTGCTGCTGGTGCTGTAGTTGTGTTGTTGTTGGTGGTTTTGGTATTGTTGTTGTTGGTGGTGATAGTGTTGGTGTTGTTCTTGTTGGTGCTGGTGCTGTAGCTGTTACTGTTGCTGCTTTTGTTCTTGCTTTTTCTGTTCCTTTGTTGGCATTAATTGCTGTTGTTGTTGCTGCTGCTGCTGCTGTTGTTGCTGCTGCTGTTTGCTGCTGCTGCTACTGTTGTTGCTGCTGTTATTCTTTTTATTGTTACTTTTGTTTTAATAATATCATAATGATAATATATCCATTTGTAATGATTACTGTACTTTTATTAATGGTTTTAGAAATTTAATTTAAAAAATTTAAAAACACTTGCTGGTAATTAAAGACTGTATAAACAGATGTTAAAAGTAATGCCAATACGTAGATTACTAAGATGTTGTTCACCATTTCTGTTGTTTTTGCTGTTGCTACTGTTGCTGTTTGTGCTATTGTTGCTATATTGTTACTTTTGTTTTTAATTTATGCTAATTATTATACTGATTACATTAATATAATTATGGTTTTATAACTTACAGTAATTTAAAATTTAAAACACTAGATTGCTGGTAATTAAGGACTGCATAAATTTTCATCATAGATTACTAAGACGTTGTTCACCATCTGGTAAACTGGTTGCTATCATTAGAAAGATAACAAACAAGAAAGGAGATGAAAAACAGTATATTGAGGTAATGATTCTCGTTCTACTCGGAAGCACTTTTATGTAGTTGTCTGCTCATTTCTAGTGTAAAAGGTGGATCTGACTAATACACTACCCTACCACTAGATGCCAGATAAAACTATTGAGTTCTCAGTAAGCATGTTCTCGGTGCAAGCAAATAGGGTATTTTAGGAAATTAAACACTCATCCAACATCTTGATATGGATCCTGAATTTGTCACTAAGTCGTGTTCATGTTTTATTCATATTGTTCTTGCAGTGGTGCAAGCACTGAATTGTCACAATTTTGACAACAAAGTTTTATAAAAAAAAAAAAAAAAATTAAAAAAAACCAGAAAACATACACAAAGTGCAAATACGAAGTCAGACTGTGAAAAAGACCTAA
>NW_022712917.1:0-818 GCF_011630105.1 Anneissia japonica
CAGCCTATCTCACTTTGCCTAACCCTAACCCTAACCTTAACTCTAACTCTAACCCTAACCCTAACCCTAACCCTAACTCTAACTCTAACCCTAACCCTAAGCCTAAACCTAACACTAACTCTAACCCTAACCCTAACCCTAGCCTAACAAAAAAAAATTACATTTTGACTCAACTTTTTAACATTGTCACTTTTTGCACAAAAGTGCTTATCTCGCCGAGTTGAGCACTTAGTGCAAATTGTTGATTTTCCGCCATATTTCGAATACTTTTCCGAAAAACTTCAAACTTTCAATGGAATAGAGTTTGTTTCAGGCTATCTCACTTTGCCTAACAAAAAAAAAATTATATTTTGACTTAACATTTTAATATTGTCACTTTTTGTACAAAAGTGCTTATCTCGCCGATTTGAGCACTTAGTGCAAATTTTTCGACTTTTCGCCATATTTCGAGTACTTTTAAGAAAAACTTCAAACTTTCAATGGAATAGTGTTTGTTTCGGCCTATCTCACTTTGCCTAACAAAAAAAAATTACATTTTGACTTAACTTTTTAACATTGTCACTTTTTGCACAAAAGTGCTTTTCACTCCGAGTTGAGCACTTAGTGCAAATTTTTGACTTTCCGTCATATTTTAAGTACTTTTCCAAAAAACTTCAAACTTTCAATGGAATAGTGTTTGTTTCAGGCTATCTCACAGTGCCTAAAAAAAAATACATTTTGACAACTTTTTAACATTGTCACTTTTTGTACAAAAGTTCTTATCTCGCCGAGTTGAGCACTTAGTGCAAATTTTTGACTTTCCGCCATATTTCGGGTAC
>NW_022712917.1:849-1128 GCF_011630105.1 Anneissia japonica
TTTTCCGAAAAACTTCAAACTTTCATTGGAATAGTGTTTGTTTCAGGCTATCTCACTTTGCCTAACAAAAAAAAAATTACATTTTGACTCAACTTTTTAACATTGTCACTTTGTGCACACAAGTGCTTTTCTCGCCGAGTTGAGCAATTAGTGCAAATTTTTGACTTTCCGAAATATTTCGAGTACTTTCCCGAAAAACTTCAAACTTTCAATGGAATAGTGTTTGATTCAGGCTATCTCACTTTGCCTAACAAAAAAAAATTACATTTTGACTCAACT
>NW_022712918.1:0-578 GCF_011630105.1 Anneissia japonica
TATATATGTGTGTGTGGGGGGGGGTTGGGTGTGTGTGTGTCTGTGTCTTACACAGCGAGCTACAACTGATGGTAAGTCAGTTATAGTTAAAGATTGAGATATAAATAATTGTTATGATTCTTAGTTTTAAAATTGTGTATATTTAAAATTTAATACTATAATAATTGTTTCAATTTACTAGGCTCTTATCTTGTATATTAACAATAATATTAATTTCATCAAACATTTAGCAAATATGGAACGAAGCACTACAGAAGTTACACAGCGAGCTACAACTGACGGTTAGTCAAAAATATTGCAAATTGAAGCTATTACATATATACATGTACAAAGAAAATATTTAGAAAATAACAATCAAAAAAAATTATTAAAAAAAACACTGTAATAATTTTTTTTTTCTCTTTTGTGGGGTCGTCCCCCTTTTATTCATAAGTTCAGCATACACAGTATAATTTGTAAAGAGTTGTTCAATATAGCTTCTTAAAATATCTTTAACAATTTTTTTTATAATTTATTTATTTTTTACTTTCACTTGAAATTTATGCACATCGGTCAAGGTGTACAATTACCATGCCATT
>NW_022712919.1:0-971 GCF_011630105.1 Anneissia japonica
CACCTCTATTTCTATTTTCGACTCATTTCTGAGCTACATACAAGTGTAATTTTTATCCATCGGGAAAAAAGTGAAGTTTCCGTCGGGGAACCCATATCAAAGATAACCCTCATAATAAATAATTTATTGAGGTCGTGGAAGCAATCTCGACTTCGACTTTGTTCGGAAATCTGTGGCGCATTCAATGGGAGGGGGAGGCTAAATTGTTCTTTTTTTTTAATGGAGATATAAGAAAATTATATTCAAATTTGAAGTCTAAGAGTATAATTTCCGGCCATCTAGAGGTGCCATAATCACAAATTTTCTTACTTCAGCCCAACCATGGCGGGGCTGAGGTGGTATAGATCCTCCATCTGCTGAAGTACCCAGTGGCGGATTCAAGGGGACCCAGCCGGACCGCCCCACCCTGCTAAATTTTCGCCGCCGCCGTTGGTTTTTCCCTTCTGTTATACAATAATGATACTCGTTTACTACACTTCCAGTTAAACTCCCTCATTCCTTGTTTGTATACTTTATCGGCGCCGTTCTCTTTGCAGTGCACAGTAGTGCAGCCACATAAGGTATATCCTGAGGTGGAACACACTGCCTAACAGGAAGCCTGTGTGTATCCAGTAACAAAGACGCTGTTTCTACATTGGTAGCGGTTAAACCTAATTGTGTGCTCTATAAGCTTAAGTATCATGCATATATTCATATATTTTAAACTTACCCCTCAAGGAAAAATGGAATCACCCATACATGCCCTGCGTTTATTATCGGGTTTACTATACAGGCAAGTTTAAGTCACATGTATATGTATTTGTGTATATTTTATAGTTCATTTGTTGATATACCGCCTTTCTGTAAGGTTTGTGATTTCTTCCTGAATTTATTTATATTTATTTATTTTAAACATACCCCTTGAGTACAAAATGGATTCGTCCATAAACGCCCTGCGTGTAATTGGCTATGTAGGCACAGGGTTGAGGCAT
>NW_022712920.1:0-522 GCF_011630105.1 Anneissia japonica
AAGCTAACATCATCAAGAATTGATTGCATTTTTTGATCTCCCTTTTTAGCATTCACTACTTCCCCTAATGTTAGGTCATCAACGTATTTCCATCTTCTAGGGACATCCCGGGCCACGTCATTAACAAGAATTAGGAAAAGGATGGGGCCCAATTTCGTTCCCTGTGGGACACCACAAGTGATACCAATAGTAGACGAAACGCATTGTTTAAATTTAGTATTAATGACTCGGTTGGATAAAAAACTACCAATAAGAGGGATGATAGATGGACGTACTCCGACGTTAATTAATTTATTGATTAGGACTGTGTGATCGACACGGTCAAACGCCTTTGTGAAATCTATAGTACATAAATTCACAAACCGACCCCCAGAATCAATGTCCGATAAGACAGTGTTCAAAAGGTCCACAAGATAATGAGTTGTAGACGACCCTTTGCGACTCCCATATTGTTTAACATCAATCTCCTTAGTGATATCTTCCATAATCCAGTTAGTCAGGAATGACTCAAAAATTCTAGCA
>NW_022712921.1:0-279 GCF_011630105.1 Anneissia japonica
ATGCATTAATTATGGTTGTAAAACACGTGTGTTTTTTTATTAAAACTAAATTTTTTTTATTTTTTGGAACAGTGGTGGATTTAAGGGCGAGCCTAGCTGGCCTGGTCTCCACCAAAAGTTTTCCAAAGTAACAAAAAATAGAGAAAGAAATAAAATTATACAAGGATACAAGGATACAATATTGATAATAATAATAATTATATTAGTAATAATAAAACTATTAATAATAAAACTATTAATAATAATAATATTAATAATAATAATAATAATTTTATTTAT
>NW_022712921.1:289-608 GCF_011630105.1 Anneissia japonica
ATTTATTCATTTGTTCTTTATACTGGGTTTCCTCTTCAGTAACAAATTACTGTTCTCCCAGAGGGCCCAGTTCACATAAAACAGTCCACGACAGGGGCCGGGTGAACCAGTACACCGGTGTAACCCCCTACTTCTCTCAAAGGATGTACTGGGTTCTTTAAAGTGCACATGAGCATTTGTGTACACTGGGTCTACGGTTTATAGTCCTTATCCGAGAAGACTTGTTCCACCACCAGAACCATAGGAGCGAGCCGGCCGCGAACCTATAATAATAATAATAATAATAATAATAATAATAATAAAATATATTTAAATATAT
>NW_022712922.1:0-2234 GCF_011630105.1 Anneissia japonica
GTTGATTAGGCATGCCTCTCCAATTATTGGGTGGAAATTCGATAAATTGTACTGTATAAACGATGTTTAAGCCTATAAGGTTCCCGTGTTAGGTTCAGGAAGTGAAGTTGGTTTATTAGGCCTAATATTTACATCTCGTGGTTTAGGAATCGTGAATGTGAAAGCCATTGCCTCTCATTGTATATGTATACGATATTTTCTATTAGTTTTCATTAACCTTTGTGCTTTAAATATACTGTATATGTTAGCTTAATTACCAGAAACTGTGCTCTTCATTAGTAACTGAATTTAAATAAAGAATCGAACAGTTTACATTTCAAAGATTAAATTGTATATTGTAAATAATCCATTATCATTTCGTAGCCATTCTTAAAAAAATGGGAATATTTTTTATTAGTATATATTATATGATATATGGTGTAAAAATGTCATATTAGTAAATTATTTATACTGTATGCCTGTTCATCTATAAGTATACGATAATTATATAATATTTGATAATATTAGTAGTATGATTACCGGTATGAAAGTACATTATTATATTGCTTCAAATTTTGTAATAAAGTTTGATGAAAAGTTTTTCCGAGTCAATACAACTCATTCTAGCTTACACATTTTGAAGTGCGTGTGTATTGTAATACCTTATGAGGGCGTCTGACGAATGTAGCTTCTTTGCAAGTGAAAGTGTACTGCAATGTACAGTATTTGACTTGGATGCAAATAGATAGAAACATGTACAACCATAGGCCTATATACTGCAGATTGTAGAAAGAATTTGTTGTTACGTATATTTCAACCAAATTCATAACCAAAGTACAAAACATTTATGATGAAAAATTAAAATAAATGTAAAAACAATAAAAGTTTGATATATTAGTTCGTGATTCAAGTGTTATTATTAGGCTACAACATGGATAGAATAATGGCCTAGAAATCAAGGTGAAGGTTACAGAATGGATTTGAATCCTATGAAAGTACATGGAAAAAATAGAAAAAAAAAATAAATTCCGTGGTAATCAGGGTCAACATTGACGAAGTTTACGCAAAATACACACACAGTGGACATTTACCGATGTTCGTTTTATGAATAAGGCATGAGAAAGACTGAGATCTGGTTTGAAATTAAAATTATGGCTTAAATGTTGTCAAAACAATGGTTTGTATGACATAATATTATTTTGAGTCCATAGTTGTAGTGGTCCGATAAAAATGTCCTCATAGGCCCTATAATAGAAGTTGAAAATGTACTGATTGACTATTTGGCACACTCAGAAAGTGTACCGGTTCCCTTTAATGAAGATATTCCCCTTCGTTTAACGGGAAAGTCCCCTTTAATGGGAGGGTTTACTGTTTTGTGGGCTGATTGCGTGAACTACCCTTTTATAATTTGACTGAGAGTAACTCCATAAATCGATATGAATAGGCCACAATAGATAAGCTACAGAAAATAATAGAGCCATTTAAATATAAATAAAATATAGGCCTACCGCCGTCGGTACTGTGACATATTAGTACGGTCAATTGTAACCTCCTCGGTGCGGTATACCGCCGCGGACCGGAAGTTACTTTATAGATATGAGGATCACCGTCTTGTGACTGAGAAGAAACTGACTCGTCGTCAAGTCACATTGTACTAATCTATCGATGACGTACCTATCGTTTCGTTTTGAATCAATTGTTGTAGTCATTGTGGACAAAACGTCATAACATGTCGGTATGCACAATGTCACGTGTATGTGATAGTGGTCTGCTTCGTCATCATTCATTCATTCATTCATTTCATCACATCGAATTTTTGATTTCGTTCATTAATTCTATAGCCTCCTTCACAAACATCATACATAAATTACAGATAAAAAGTAAATTATTTAAGATTAAATCAATTACTGTAGTTCGCAGGCAAAAGAAATATATTTTTTATTTATCATTTTTTATATTAAAAAATATAGATTTGCAATATACAGTATGGTTGATAATTATTAGGCCCATATAAACCTGCAAGCGCCTGTGAGGGGAATTAGTACTGATTCAATTTGTGTATAAGGCCCCTATATACAAATAATTAACAGGTTTGTATATTTTCGTATATTTTTACCATTTATTGTATCGTTTTTCGTATATTATTTCTTTAACTATAGGAATAGGATCCTTAATATCTTTTTCCTTTGCTGGAAGTGTTGATTCAATAGAATTTATTGGCTACACCTAAATATCATGCAGTTTAGTCTGCTGGT
>NW_022712923.1:0-895 GCF_011630105.1 Anneissia japonica
TTTACCAAAAACTTTTGTATACCCAAATATAGTCATCATGTGCCCAAATATAGTCATCATGTGCCTACATATGATCATTATGTGATGTCATCATGACCAAATTTGAAGCATGTCACATATCTTTGTGTGGGTATTTTGGGACATGAATGCACATGCAGCAATAAAAGAAACTGAATTGAAACGAATTAGATAGGACAGCACACAAAGGTAATTGCTTAGCATGTCAATGGAATCATTCTCCTCCTCCTCATCAGGGGTGGCACCAACAGGGGCCAGGGTCCGCCGTCGGGGATAGCTGGCCCCGCCGGGAGAACAACGGGGGCCAGGGTCCGCCGTCGGGGATAGCTGGCCCCGCCGGGAGAACAACGGGGGCCAGGGTCCGCCGTCGGGGATAGCTGGCCCCGCCGGGAGAAAAAAATGTATTTCTACATTATTAGTAGACTCCAATTGATTAAATAAGCCTTTGAAACTACTAACTTGTCATATTTTTCGGGGCTTGCCCCCATAATAGAGCACTTTCAAGATATTTTGAGTGACGCCCAAACCGCCCTCTTGTTCTTTGTCAGGGACATCACCCCCCCCCCCCCCCTTGGCCCCCCCCCCACTTGAGGACCTCGGACCTCCCGTCAGGCAAAGCCCGGTACCACCGCTGCCCCTCATCATCATGATCCTCCTCATCAGCAGCATTTTCCCTAGTCATTATCCATATTTAAGTATTTGACTTTTTCCCTCTGCCTATTTCAATATTTATTCATTTATCTATTCGCTATCTACAAATGTCTAATATCCTTTTAAAATAATATATGAGACAAAAAAAAAGTTCAATCTTAATTCTATGATGAGGAAAATATGTTAAACAGACTATATTATATTTTTTTGAGTTGACAAATATATA
>NW_022712924.1:0-961 GCF_011630105.1 Anneissia japonica
TACCCCTCTTAAAAATGGTCAGCTGATTTTATCTCATTCTTAGGCCTATACCAAAGAAAATAAATAAAAAATATAGTCAATATATAGGCCTATATCATACCAAGTCTCACGCATCCGGACGTTTTTCGAACAAACCTCAAGCTCAAGGCACTCCTATAAAATTTTACGCTTTTCCACTAATCTCAAGCTTTGTTTGATTAAACCCAAACTTTTTATCGAATAATATAAACCTTCGCAATTCTATATTTTATCAGGCCCAGACCATCAAAAATTCTATCGTTCCTGTTAGCTACTCATTTTTAAGGTTTAATTTCAGCACTAGAGATATTCAGAGTATCCAGAGAGCGTCTAAGCCCAAAATGTTTCGGGGCCCTTGGACGGGCCCTCGACTCATGTCTATTAGGTTATTTCCTGTTAATTCTCAAGCCTCTAGCTATCTCCAACTTGGCATGTATTCTATATTCTGTAGAAGTACAGAAATAATAGAGTGTTTTTTTGTGGATGAAATATGGGTATATAACGACTAGGAAAAGGTGTGATATCGAAATTCCAAAAGAGGAAACATGTTAATAAAGATATCCTGTTTTCTTTCCTGTATTTCTTATGTAAAACCGGATTTAAACTTTCAAAACGTTTCTACAATGTGTATTTTGGCTTCATCAATACGGTATTGAGAATACATCAATAGTCAATCAGTCAATTGATTGAATAACGCTTTTGTATCATCGGCACACCTTTTTAGTGTAACCTTACAATGACTAGACAATAATTAATTGATATAGAGAAAACACAAATTAAAAATAAAAAAAATATGTTCTCTCTTATAAAGTATAATGAAAATAACCTGATGGAAAAAAATCAATAGGAAAACTAGGAGGAACAACAAAAATTGGGGTGGGGGGGGGAATATCCTGGGCAGGGAATAACTCTCTAGGTAGAAAAAATCAGTGGGGAAAATTAG
>NW_022712925.1:0-981 GCF_011630105.1 Anneissia japonica
ATTGTTTTCACAAATTTGCATTCTTTTCAGTCATCTTTTGGCCAATAGCAATGTCGTACGTGCGCTTCAAACATAGGTATCTTTGCGCGTATTTGTGCCGCTATATAGTGAAATTATGATAAAAACAGACCTATATTTAATCAGTTATAGCTCCTTAGGTTGAAAGGTGACCCCCAATTTTTATTACATATTCTGAAAGCACATAAGTTGTAAATATGATTTTATAGATCATAATCTGTCTCTTATACACATCTAGATGTGTATAAGAGACAGGTAGATACGATTTTATAGATCATATTGGCTGATCGGACATTGTGACGTCATCATATTGGCGTCTGAATTCAAAGAAAGTGATTTATAGCTATGACGTCATTTTTGAAAATACGCATTTGAGCGTATCTCGCTTATCCTTGGTCGATCGTCTTCCAACTTTGAGTATGTTATAGCTGAGACAATTCTCTTTCATATATTTGACCCCTTTTTATTTTTCGATGACGTCATCATGGTCAAAAAAATTGTTTTTCTGACCCCCTCATTTCTCTTTCTTCAAAACGTTGATGACCCCATATAATCTTAACCATTCGTCATTTCCCAATCATATTAGGTGAGCATAAGCTTCAGGTCAAGGTTGAATGTTATGTACCTTAATTTCTGTTCGCGCCTTTTAGCGTGCACGTACGCGTGCGTCAACATTTATATATGCATAAAACCATGAATATTTTTAATCAGTTATAGCTCTTTAGGATGAATGGTGACCCCCAATTTTTATTACATATTCTGAAAGCACATGAGTTGTAGATACGATTTTATAGATCATATTGGCTGATCGGACATTGTGACGTCATCATATTGCCATTTGAATTAAGAAATAATTGAATTTATATTTATGACGTTATTACTTTTTATACTCGTTTGTACATACTCGCTTATCTTGATTGATTGTCTCCCACCTGTGAGTATGTTATAGCTAAATCAATTCTC
>NW_022712926.1:0-1591 GCF_011630105.1 Anneissia japonica
CATAATAATACATCGTGTAGCATAGCTCTCAACGAATGTAGTCCTCCAAATAAATGAATAAAGAAATTGTGTAATAAAATTCCTCTGGCGAGACTCGAACCTGCGACCTCTTGCTGTCAAGACGAGCGTCATAACCATTAGATCACGAAGGCGTCATGGTTGAACAGATTCAAATACCACCAGATAACACTCCATTACACAATAGATACGGTTATATATAATTTAACAGTGTTAACGGCTATCTTGATTTATATTATATGCAACTATTTGTTTCTAGCCGTATCTATTGTAATAAAAAGTTGCAATAGAGTCAGTGGAGGATTCAAGATAGGGTGGGGGCAGAGAATTATATTTCAATTTAAGTGCCATTTCTGGCCATCTAGAGGTATCATAATCATGCATATTTTTACCTTAGCACCATGGTGGGGCTGAAGTAGTGTAGACCTCTGCTTCTCAACTTTTTTTAGATGCAGACCCACTTTCAGAATCCACATTGTGTGGCGATCCATAACTGATTCGGTGATTCGAAATAGAGATGGTCCCGATATAGACTTTCACAGATAGGGTGTTAATACCACCTGAGCCCCACCATGGTTGGGGCTGAGGTAAGAAAATTTATGATTACAGCACCTCTAGATGGCCGGAAATTTTAATATAATTTTCTTTTTTCTCCATGTTTTATAATTAAAAACAAATTAGGTGAGAGGGTGGCGGCTTGCTCCTATTACACTTTTCTGGTTTTTTTCTCCATGTTTTATACACTTTTCTGGCTTTTTTCTCCATGTTTTATAATTAAAAACAAATTAGGTGAGAGGGTGGCGGCTTGCTCCTATTACACTTTTCTGGTATGTCTTCATTATCTTCCTAGGAGAGATTGGCCACCGTGCAACCATGAGAGTTGATAAACATAAAATATGCTATGTCTATAATGCTGCTATACGTGAAATAGATACAACAGACGTAAATACGACTCTGCCTGAAACTAAATTAAGTTATTTCAGGAAGTGTAAAGATGTAAATTGAAAAAAAAAAATTAAGAATTTTAAGTGAAAATAAATTATTTGTTAAAAATTAAGAAGGAAATGAAAATAAGTACCGAAACTGAAATATATTCTTTTTTATGTTTATACATTGGTAGGCCTATTTATGTGAATGTTTATGTTTTTAAATAACTTTGTGAATAAATGTGGCTTTGCCAAAAAAGAAAAAAAATGAGAGTTGATTTTACGTTTTGGATTGACCATAATTTCTAGCTTTCGTTTTCGTAGCTACTACACCTGGGTGTATCTATTAGGTTGAATAGTTCATATGACTGGCCGCTATGCAGAAGTATTTTCCACTATGTTTCGAGATGCGCTTTATTTTTTTTCACAAATGTCTTGGCAACCCATATTTGTGTCACGACCCGTAGGTTGAGAAGCAGGGGTGTAGACTCTCTATCTTTGAAAGTCCCTTCCTGGGCCTCCTTCATTTCGAATTCCTGTATACTCACTGTAAATAATACTGTTCCAGTACAGAATCCTAAATTAATTAATTGGGAATGTTACTGTATATTATATTTATATCAATCAGCGAATGTAGAATTGTTTTG
>NW_022712927.1:0-770 GCF_011630105.1 Anneissia japonica
ACAAGCCTTAGGCCAAGTAATTAATGCTGAAATGATTATTATTATTATTATTATTATTATTATTATTATTATTATTACCTGTACCTTAAGGGGAACAATGGAGGAATTAGAGAACAATTAAAAAAACGACGTTAAGGGGAAATAACAAAAGATATTCCCCTTGGGCGATTTATAGGCCTAGTAAATAGTACAGTATCTGTAGGTTCTTCATTACAAGGCTTAGGCCAAGGTAATTAATGCAGAAATTATTATTATTATTTAACATCAATGATCGTTTGGACAAGTTCAATAACGCCGGAATGGTATATTATTTATTTAATAATATTTCTCTTATGCACTCTATTTTTCAATTCTTGCTTCAATTTTGTCCCATTTTTACCCCCAAAATTTCAGTCCATGTCAGTATGTGAAGCGTGACTGTTGCCGTGTCAGCCTATGACCCTAGGCCTAGTTTAAGGAGGGCCCTAGGTAAGACTTCATCTCAGGCTGTAGTTAGGCCTATCCCTTACAAAAATGTCCTATAGGATCCTATAAGAAAAAATCCTATAGGAATCTTATAGATTTTTCGTCACATCTATAGGATCCTATAGGATTATTTCAATAGATATCCTTTGGGAATCCTATAGGAATCATATAGGAGTCGTATAAGTATCCTATAGGAATTTTAATATGTTTCCTATAAGATTCTTAATGAAATCTTGTAGGAAGATTTTTAAATGAAACAAATAGGAATCTTATAGTTATCCTATAGGAATCCTATAGAATGCCTA
>NW_022712928.1:0-672 GCF_011630105.1 Anneissia japonica
TAACAATTAACTTGTATTATTCACCTACTTAATATATATTATAAATATATTGATAGAGGCTACAAAAAGTGTGTTATAAAACTATTAGTAGCATAGTTGCATAATGTCTATCTAAATCTGCTTATAATCTCTAGACAGATACTATCTACAACCTATTAACAAACTAACAATTAACTTATATTATTCATCTACCTAATATATATTATGAATAGATAGATAGAGGCTACAAGAAGCCTACACAAAAACTACCTGTTTTATGGTCTATTGTGCACCTATTAAAATTAGCACTAATAAAGCCTATTAACAACTACTAGCAATGGTGTAGCTCACAGATCTACCCTAAATAGTGCTACAACAACTATAATAAAACTACTTGTGTCGCTAATTATAGACAGTACCTATTTATCAACTATATATTTTATGTAGTCAGGATGTAGCCATAAATTTAATCTTAAAATCCTTAGTAGTCGAGATAAGAAAATCTACTACCAGCCTATTAAGCCTACTAAGAATAGAGCTACTTCTACTAAGAACTACCTGAATCTACTAGTATATTTTAATATGGGTAGGTAAGCCTACAACCTGAAAGCATTCGGTTTTTAAATTTTAGTAGTGTGTGGGCATAGATAGTTTAAAACAATGTACATATCACATGTGCCACTCCAGTTTCAC
>NW_022712929.1:0-1275 GCF_011630105.1 Anneissia japonica
CATATTGATGACATTTAGGCTATTTTGAAAATACGTTTGTATAACAGAATAGAACAAGGAGTAAAGTTTCCCTACCCTGACGTGTTATCGTACTGAATACTACAAAAAAAAATCTCGCAAATGATTCAGGTGGGAATTGAACCCATGACCTCCAGAAATAGCCTGGGTGTTCTGTAGGTCATGGGTTCGATTCTTATCCAAATCAAGTAGGACTTATTGAGTATTCAGTTAGGGCAAAACATTACTCGAGTGATTGATTGATTTACGTTTCTTTGACGCTGGTCTGAAGAGACATTGATAAATTATACACTTTTGACAATTGGACATGATGATTGACATGTTTGTGTTGTTTCTCGAGGAGTTTAAACATTTCGGGTTGGTTCTGATTAAGGACTGTTGACCGGTCTTCTACAGCTTGTTCAAAAAAGTCTGCTTTATTATTTGTATCCAAGGGTAGAAATTTGCTGATGGATAGGCCTAAATACTGTAACTATCAGAAAAGACATTAAGAAGTCCAAGAGCTGCAACAGACAGGGCAGTTATTGAACAGAACAAAACACGCATGTTCTTTATTATATATAATGGTATTTATTCGCCTCCTGTAAGTGGCGAATTTTATGTTTGCTGCTGGCTGGGATAATAAATAAATAAATAAATAAATAAATTTTATTCAAAATTCAAAAATTCATAGGGGCTCTCTAACAGAGTTATTGCTTTCCTAAAACATTAATTGCTCGATTTAATCTAAAATTCAAAATTCAAATGCTGAAAGGGTTATATAGATACTCTCTCAGTTAAATTTGAAGCAACTATCATTTTATATAGGCCTAAAGAATTACTTTTATCTACCAAAAATATGCATAAGTTATATTGGTGGTGGTGGTGGTTACGCCTAGACCCCCCTGGGAATTGGTTGCGTTAGGCCGGTGTGGTATCGACATGTTCGTGGTTGTAAGTTTTGCGGTTGGTTTTACACCGGTGCTGGATGTGGCCCGGCAATTAATTTCGATCAACCAACAATTGTATTTGAAAATGCCAATATCCACTGTAGAATGCACTGTTCAGTGGCGCTATACTCAAAGTGCACATTACTGTATAATTTCAAGTTTACGAAAATAATTAATATTTTACATGTGTGTCAAAAAAACTTAGTACGAGACGGAGAAGCGATAAGATTTTAACTTTTTCTTAAAGATACTGTCAATAGAAGATATATATTTCATTTCATTGTCGTCTTTATTTCGGAAAATAAATACATGGTGGGGTACAATATTC
>NW_022712930.1:0-1338 GCF_011630105.1 Anneissia japonica
ACTCAGACAGCATCGGCCGACGCAGCCCGACCCGATTTATCGTCGGGGACAGACAGTCTTAAGCCATCGTGAGAAATATTAAACATGTTTAATATTCTAAGACGTGACTGCCCCCGACGCACACCATCGCGTCTGCGTTTAACTCACGCAGACGCGACAACAAATCGCGTCGGGCTGCATCGTACGACGCTGTCTCAGTTGGCCTTAAGTGTCTACAGTAGGTAGTGTAATGTATCTATGCATATTTTAATGTTTTATTTCAGTTATAATTATTAATCATTATGTCTATAATAATTATGTGTCTGTGTAGGCCTATTTTAGTATATTAGGTATTATTTATTGATTATTATGTCTAATTTTATGTGTCTGTGTTGGCCTAAGTGTTCTACTGTATTATTTCAGTATTATTTATCGGTTATTTGTTGTGTATTTATGTGTCTCTGTCACCCTATTTTTTCAGATATGTCACTTATTTTTTTATTATTATATATGTCTGTATAGACCTATCTTGATAATTATAAATGAAATGATACAGTAATGCAAAAATAAGTAAAGATACCGTATGTTTAATTCATTTTAAATAGCACTAAATTTAATTTTAAGCTTTTATTTATATATATATACTGTTTATAATGTAATTGTTGTAAATTGTATTTTATTTAAATATGTTTAGTATTTTTTAATCTGTTGTACCCAGGCCCAAAGACAAAGTCAGACCAGTCTACTTGACTCGCAGTCACAATCACATAATTACACATAATTATTAATTATAACTAAAATTAAAACACTGAAATCAGGGCCTATGCAGATACATAATTACACATACAACAGCCAAGAAATAATAGTAAATAATAAACGGCACTTGTACCTACTTGACCCGCTTGTATGCATTGCAAGCAGTGCAAGCATTCTACAGAGTTCTCTCTAAACTCTGTAAATTTAGAGTTGCATGACATGTGAACATTCAATTCCAATGAAAGTAAAGAACATTGGAATATTAATTTTTAAGTTTTATTTCTTCCACAAAGAAACTTCATACATAAAAAAAAAACAATATCAGAATATATTATCATCATCATATGATTGGTTTAAAATAATTCAAAATATCATGTAACATGGAAAACAGTATAATCTTTCACAAACAAATCACACTATCACTAAGCTAGGCCTAACCAAGCACAGGCCTGGGTAAGCACAAAAAATCACTTGGCTAGGCTAGGCCTAGGCTTACTATACTAACCACATAGGGCCTAGGCCTGGCCTAGCTAGCCTAGGGGCCTAGGCTTCATGGTACCAGACTATTGAAACTAATGAAATGGCCGTATATCCTACCTTGTA
>NW_022712931.1:0-737 GCF_011630105.1 Anneissia japonica
GGATCAAAATATTTAACTAAATATAATTATTCAACATTATTGTCAAATTAAAAACATAATTACAAGTAAGGATAACAATACAACTTAATTTATTATCAGTTAGGTTGAAAGCTATTGAACATTTTCAGCCTATTTTCAGCAAGAAAAACCAAACTATTTGCAAATACATTCATCTCACTATACAATCAATGCCATCATTTTTTTTTTTTTTAGAAATGATGTCATTCATAAAAAGATGTCTTCTCAAACTCAATTGTAATCATTACAATCCACACACAAAAAGTTTCAACAGAATAATACCAAAAGGTCAATGACCCAAATTGGAGGTCAATAACACCAGATCATTATATCAATAACCTAAAAAATATTCATTCTCAACAAAAACTCATCACTACTTGCCCAAAACTCAGTGAGCAACTACACTTTACTTGCCCCATTAATCACTAGAATCAATCTGGGCAACCACTTGCCCTCTACCACACCAGACTGCACCTGATACTCATTGGTGAAGCAATCTACTCAATGCCCATACAACATTTTGCTGCCACATTATATAAAGTACAACATTTTGCTGTCATATTAAATAAAGTACAATTTTCTTTCCTCATTCCTGAGACACAACCTACACCTTGAACACTTTACCTCACATTGCCAACACACACTTAGTTACCTTATAATCTTATTATGGGATATCAAAACCCAGATTTAGTGTTCAGGATACACAGTGCTAAAACAGA
>NW_022712932.1:0-858 GCF_011630105.1 Anneissia japonica
CAAAACAATTTCTTGGACGCCCACCGACAAGCTCTGAAGAGAATGACAATCGTTGCTGCGACAACAAATCCTGCAGCTGCCAGGATCGTGGCATGTAATGAAACTAAAAATGAAAATGGAGTTAGCAAAAGGCCTATTGTCTGGGGGATGTTGGGTGCTACAGAGTGAAGGAGATGTAGTTGGAAAGATAAAGGGAAGAGGGCGTGCGCCTCCAGTCTCCTTTCCCATAGATATACCAATGAGTGGTCGACGAGAAGGAGGGAATTATGGATGTATGCACCCTTGGTTCCACCCCCGATTAGACTGTTTGAATTCAAAAAGTGCAAAAACTGTATAAATATACAGTAATATGAAAGAACATACTGTAGCCTTCTTATATGGAAAAAGGAAAGGAAGGAAGGAACATAATCAACATAAACAACAGTGAGTTTCTTGGGTCCGCCTTTCGCTGATCCGAAAACAATACATAAAGGGGTACCGGTAAAGATACTTTCGTTTATTACCTTTACTTGACTGATAATGCTGATTTGGCTTATTCTGAACTGGCGGATTCTTAGTTGATTCAAACCTTGTAACTGTTGTAGATGTTGTAGGTGTTGTTGACGAATTTGCTTCAATGAAAGAAAATAAAAACGTTATACCGCAATATCATAATATAATTTACAACTCAAAATTCTTAATACAACACACTAAAAAAATGTTAACAAAAATGGGTGCATTGAGATAGTCTGATGTAATGGGTGAGTGGGTTATGGATGGATGAAGTAATCTGTAGATAACTATTTAATACCTCATTGGATGGGTGGATAAACGAGTTGTGGGTCAATAAGTGGAGATGTTATGTGGATGACGGGTAAC
>NW_022712933.1:0-1787 GCF_011630105.1 Anneissia japonica
AATCAAGTATATGAAACTCAACCTTAGCGCTGTCCAGACATTCGCATTTTATTTGACAAAAACATATGACATGCCTAAATATGGTCATGATGACATCACATCATGACCATATATAGGCACATCATGACTATATATGGGCATACAACTGTTTTGAACATTTGATAGTCTGGACAGAGCTTTAAGCCACATTTACACTAGACACGATTACGACACGACAATGGCACGATACAGATGCGCGCAGTGTTGAAGAATACAAACTGCGCGATGATATGTCGTCGTCGTGTCGTTATCGTGTCTAGTGTAAATCCAGCTTTAGTCAGTAAATCATAGTCTCACTTGCTTTATATGAGAGAGTGGTTTTACTCAACAAATTGGATTTTGTTTCTATATAAAAAAAAAATCTCAGGCTTCAGTAGAAGAGACCAGCACACTCCTCAGAAGTCACTAGACTTTTTTTAGAGGATTATTGGGCTTTTTAGAAAACATCAGACTTCACAGAAAAGATCGAGCTCTTTAGAAGAGATTGGGCTCCTTAGAATTGATCATTCATTAGAAGAGCGGTCCTTAAAAGAGATCACCTTAAAAGAGATCAGTGATAAAAGATCAGATGCCCCAGAAGAGATCAGGCTCTGTAAAAAAGTACATTTTAGGAGAGACCATGCTATCAGCAGAGATGAGATACCTTAATAAAGATCATACTTTTTAGTAGACATCAGGTTCCTCAGAGGAGAACAGAAGAAACAGCCTCATTAAAATAAAGATATTGGTTCCTGTTAAGAGATTAGATTAATTTGAAGAGATCATGTTTAGAATCTATCAGAAAAGAGAACTGTCTATAAAGTACAGATCAAGTTTTTAGAAGAATGTTCTAATCACCTTATCCAAATTTTTAATATATTTTATTCTTGATATTATTTTTCTTAATTATAACACTAATTTGTATCTTTCTTTAAAGGTATTTCTTATATGATGATTTTGATGACAACTTCAATGAGGAACTTCTGGACAGCGATGAGGCATCTTGTTTCCATGCACACCATGGTTGGATAATGGGTGACAGCTCTGGACGTGATTTTGCGTCCCCCGAGTCTAAGGCCTACCTCCGACGAGACGTGATCGTCTGGGGAGACAGTGTGAAACTCCGCTATGGCCAGAAACCCAGTGATTGCCCGTATCTGTGGAATCATATGCTGAAGTATACAGAAATGAATGCTAAGATCTTCCATGGTTTTAGGATTGATAACTGCCATAGTACACCTGTACATGTAGCCGAGGTCTGAAACTAATATAATTATAATATATTTTTATTTCGTTTTGATTATTCTTGTATTATTGTACAGTATATTGTCAAAATAATATGCAGTACATAAAATAGAGGATTGAAACAAATATTAAATAATATACAAAGATAAAGTATAAAGATAAACTAAAAATTAATGTAAAGATAAGAAAAATATATAAAGATAAAGAACTTTTATGTAAGTAAAAGTTTTAATATAGTAAAGTTTAAATTATTATGGAAAGAATGTACATTTTTAAAGATTTAATTTAATACCGCCTGAACAATACAGAAAGCACTTTTGGCCCAAGTTTCGCCTTAGCTAAAAAAAATGTGGACTGTGCGACCCAAAATCTGTTTTATTTTTTCTTAATGGCAGTACCTTTTAGATGCAGCTCGCGCTATTCAACCAGACTTGTACGTGATTGCCGAACTCTTTACCCAATCAGAAGAGATGGATAATATCTATGTGAATAGACTTGGTATAAATTCACTTATCAGGGGTCAG
>NW_022712934.1:0-875 GCF_011630105.1 Anneissia japonica
CATCTGCCAGAAACCATAATTTCGTTCTCGGCAGCGCCTAGGCTATGTAGTTTGGTTGCCCTTCATATCCTGAAAGAGTGTGTGTTGAAACGCCTGTGGTCTAGATTGGCATAACGTGCGCACAATCTTAGTGTTTCAGACAGATGTGCCCTGTTTACTGGTGTACCAAAATGTTGACCTTCCACTTTGGGGCGAATTTTTCCGTATAGGTGTAGTGCTTTCACAGGGCACAGGCAGCTTCCACGATTTTCCTTAAGTACATATTTTGGATGTGGACCTTTGCTATGTTTGAACGTGCGGAAAGTGATGACTACTTTATCCTTATGAAGTACTATGTTGTTGGACGTTAGTGCATGTTCAAGAGTTTTCGTAGCAACAATTTCGCTGGCTCGTAGGCAAGCAAAATAGCATGTTAGAAATAGAGCTTTATAGAGAGTGAAATCATAACGCGAAGTGGTTGCGAATTGGAGGTTCTTTATTCATTTAGTGAAAATTTGTGTAGTGATTGGTAGCCGAGTGAAAGTGGTGGAATGCTGTAGTTTTAATTTTGAGGCTCATCTACACAGAATGGTCAATTTTTTCGAGACTGTCGGATCCTCCATGTAAGAAATCTTGTGCATGAATGAAATTGCACTAAGGTAGGTTTTAACGGTAATCTTCTTAATCTCAAATGTGTAGCATTTCGACTTATCTAGGGTAAGCCGTGCTTCCATTTTACATGTGTCAAGCTCTACCCCAAGATGTAAACTTTGTAGTTGATGCCACTCCTAAATATAAGAATGGAATTATATTTGTTGAAATGTTCATGGTTCATTATTATAGAAGGATTGTACAGAACTAAAATAACATCATACTGTCAAATGACTAACCTTGAG
>NW_022712934.1:941-1305 GCF_011630105.1 Anneissia japonica
TGTCACTGATTATATAGTACACACAAACTTTTGGAATAATTAATATTCCCAAATAAATGACTTATCAGACAGCATCAGACCAGGATCACCCATCCAGTGTGTTTTGAATTAATACAAATGAAGTCACTACCCCAGGAGCAACCGAGCAAAAAAGGTGGATTAATAACTGCTTAATGTTAGCCTAAACTATTCAGGTTCTTTGCAGTACTTCTGATGTCCAAAAACTGTTAGTGTTGGTTTAATAATGTGTTCATGCTTATTAGTAATGGAGAAAGTAGTGAGCAAGGGGAAGAGCAGGGGGTAGAGGAGGAGGAAGAGCAAGAGGGAGAGGAGCTTTACCTGTAAGTATAATAATCATTCAACT
>NW_022712935.1:0-2222 GCF_011630105.1 Anneissia japonica
GACGCAGCTTGGCTAGTCGACGAACCCCCACGAGAGAGCGAGACTCCGCGGGAACATCCCATAATAGAGTCCTTGAAAGTTCAAAGGTTACAGTAACTCCATAAAACCAAAATCAAACCGTTAATTCCTACCGGCTGCAAAAATAGTTAATGACAACTTTGTTAGACAAAAATGTGCTCTGTAAATATGTTTTTATTTATATAACCATCTGAAATGCATTGTATTGTAGGCTTAATAGTACTTGTACTCTATGAAAATTTTGTACCCACGTTTATGTAACTAAAATGAATCTTAAAATTTGAATCTGATTGAGAGTGCACACACGCTGATCATCCTTTCCATTTATTGTATTAATTCTTATTCAAATAACCCTCCCGGGGCGTTTATTGTCGATATTTTTTTAGAGGGCTTTTATGCTGTCTCTTATACACATCTAGATGTGTATAAGAGACAGGTATACAGTTTGGTTGANNNAGGTGTATATTCGAGGGAGGCGTTAGTACCGGTAGGCCTATTTATTGGTGTAAAATGGATATGTATATACTGTACTCAAATAAACTCTCCTTAATGTCACCTTAAATGTGGAAATAGTACAACTCATAAGGTAATTACACGCAATATTTTATTGCGTGATCATAAGATTCCCAACCAGGTTAAACAAAATGTAATTTTCTGCTTGAATAGAACATTAATGGAATGTGTTGAGAATAACGTTGCATCCAATATTTTTGTTTACAGCATTAATGGGGGACGTTTATTAGAGTGAGGCATTTATTCCAAGTTAGAATTTCGAGTGGAATTTATTGAAGGAGGAATTTATTGAAAACGGGGCGTTTATTCGAATGATACGGCATTTTAGAATGCGCTCACCCCTACCACTCTCTAGTGTGATGTTTCCCTCTGAAATCTACGTAAAGTATGTTACCATAAACATATATTTGCGTTGGTGATCACGTGATCTGAATGAAAATAATATAGAAGAAATTGCAATCATATTAAATATTGGATTATGACCGATGAGAGGAATATATATGAATATGATATTGCTGTACCTATCGGTTGTGAAAAGCGGGGATGTTTACTATACGCAGTTTAATCGAGTTATTAACTTCCAATTGAAAAGTAAAATGCTAATAATGCTTCCTCGTCAGTTCGGGGATGCATAAATAACGTTTTTATTTTATGACCATATGAATAAACTTATTTTAGCGGAAAGTCGGTAAACCTAGAAAACGAATTTGTTGCCATTTTGTCTCATAGTTTAAAGTGTCCAGTTTCAGAAAATTCTAGACGTCATTTAGTTTGGCAGATTACAACATTCTCTCTAAACATTATAAAATCTGAAATCCGTATGTATAAGTGACTTTATGTCCCTCTTCAACCCGATGAATACCCCTGGTTCTAATGATGTACATGCCTACTGGGCCTATTAATGTTATGGGTATACAGTAAGTTAGGCCTAGTTGGAGCGAGACTCCGCTAATATTATAATATAGATAATTACAGACGGTTACCACCTAAATTTAGATGGATAAATTGACACATGTTTCGAGAAAAAATGGTATGGAAACATCGCGTAATGAAGGTCATTATTTTGCGAAGTTATTATAAAGGCTGACTGTAGGCCAAAACACGCAGAAAAAAAGGATATTTGAAAACTGCAGGCATTAGTTGCAAAGGCGAAGCGAGGTGAATATTATGTAAACCTGGCCCCTGCATAGGCCAACTATTATGCAAGTTTTATGAATATTATTATAATTATTGAATAATAAATGTTAACAATTATATATAGGCCTTATGTATACCTTTTTATGATTTGATTACCTGCTCCCGGCCATACCGTACTCTTACTGGGCATCATGTAAGTTGTAACTACGAGGGAATTGGGTTGCATAATAACATTTTAGAAACAAAAACCGAAAGTGAGTTAAAACACTTTTGATATTTTTATAACAGAAGACTCCATCAACAACTAAACTATTTCGTTATCATTATGAAGTTCAGACGGAAGCTAGTCTGCTGGGAGGAGAATGGAAGGAACTCAGACAAAGAGAAGCGATTGATCTTAATTCAGTGGTTTGGCGTGTAAGTAGCACTATCTTAGTCAAGTCCGAAAGGCTGTAAAAGTTTATTCACTATTACATAATATTAGGGCCTATACAGATACTAAGGTATTTATAGGTATATGCAGTCTTTGGCTTACAATATATATATAGTTAAAA
>NW_022712936.1:0-576 GCF_011630105.1 Anneissia japonica
TTTCAATATTAGAATGTACTGCCAAAAATTTAAAGGATCCAAATAAGTTATTAACACTGCCAACCAGAAACAGATCGGGAAAAAAATAATTTTCGCTGATTTACAGACATTCTACTACTGTACATCCTTGAATTTGATTACCAACCAATTTAAGATATAGGCCTACGCAAAAGAATACGGTAAATGTATTATTCGACTGGACAGTGACATTTTCATTAAAATTTGTCTTACTACAATTAACAATTCAATGGTTTGCAGATTTCTTAATCGGAAAAGTACCGGTACGTAACCCTATTGCGGAAATTTTGTAACTAAGATGTTGCAATTTACGAAATGTCCACGGGGGTGTGTTACGAAAAATCTGTGTTAGAAAATGTCGACACAAGAATTCAAGTATGGAATTTAATTTTGCATTTTTTTAGTTCCATAAAAATTGATTCTGGTTTAGGTAAAGTTAGTTTTATTGTTAAGGGCATCGATACTTCATCAAAATGTGCTAGTTATAATGAGGATAATAATAATAATAATAATAATAATAATAATAATAATAATAATAATAATAATAATAATAATAGT
>NW_022712937.1:0-782 GCF_011630105.1 Anneissia japonica
TCTTTTCTGTGGCATCGACAATCCGATACTAGTTGCAAATATAGCTGCCAATTATTAGTCTAAACGTACAATACGTTTCGTGGGGTCAATTACTAGTTCATCAATTTTGGATACTTCCCAATATTTGTTACATCTGATTCCTTTTGATCACATGTTTGTTAAGTGCTTCTTCAAACTGAAATTGGATTTGTGAAAATTAACCAACAAAATAAAAAGTTATAGCATATCAAAATTTACAATTTTTGTAAAATTTTATGTTCTTACATAACATTAAATTAAAGGTGCACAAAATGAGCATTTTACCATATACAGAACATTAATTTATTTTTTTGGCAAAGCGAGTCTTATGAACCACCGGACACCACCTCATTGGTAAAATTTGTGTTGAAATAACCATATAAATTTATTCTAACCGTTATGCAAAAAGTCATTAGGCCTTTGTAATCTCCACACAACACGCGATTATCATGGCAACTGACAATGCGTTGGGTAATTTGTCACACACGCTGATGGTTATTATGGTATGTATGCTATGGGGAGTGCGGCGCGCAGAATGTCGATGCCAGAGTTATTTCCTTTGATGTCCCAAAATGTGCATCCTTGTGTTAATTGAATTGCCTTGTTTCAACCAATTTACTTTATTATCAGTAAATTTTTAAAATGACAGCGTGGCAGTTTAGTTAGTGACTTAAAAATCATGTATACATGAAGCATCACCATCTCTCTATCTTTGTGTGTGGTGTGGTGATGAAAACAATTGTATTTTTTTTTTTTTTTTTTTT
>NW_022712938.1:0-569 GCF_011630105.1 Anneissia japonica
CTGGCTTGCAAGCATCTGCATCAGTAACAGGTGGGACTTGCTCACTTCTGCCAAAACTTCTTCCGTAATTGGAGGCTTCCCTTGAATCCGTCTTGAACGTCGCAGTTCATCTGGGATAACTTCGGTTGTTTCACTAGGTTCAGATTCTGTACAATTGGTCTCAGGTATCGGTTCTGTTGCATCAGGTGTTTGAACTTCATCGGATGGAGTTGGATCGTCCGCAATAGCTTCCACAGGATTATCAGATTGAGATGTAATATTTGATGAAGTTGAAGGTTGATCATCTAACGGTGTTAGGTTGGTTGCTGGAGCTGGGACATGCTCCCCTGCTTTGACTAAAGCACATGGTGAATCGTCGTTCGTCACACAGGTTTCAGGTGTTTTGAATATTACCTCATAAGCACTGTCATCATCATCTTCTGATTCTTTGGTTGGATTAGGTTGGTCTGGTATTAGATTAGTGGATGGTGACTTGGTTTCACATGATGGTTCGGGTGTTTCCATAGCATCAATAGGTTGGGGTTGAATAAATTCTACCAATTCCTTGCTATCTAACAAGTCTCTTCTGT
>NW_022712939.1:0-1863 GCF_011630105.1 Anneissia japonica
GGTCTATTGCTAGCTGCCCTCACGCAATTGGGAAGGCACCCCGATTTGTCTGCAACGCAATCGGCAAAGTTGAACCAGGTTCGACCTTCCCGGTAACTGTCGGCTACTGTCGCCGATAGGGTAAGCAATTCTATGGAAACCAAGCTTCATTCAACTGACCATTCAGAGTCGCCCAAGGAGTTGGCGATAGCGTGTAGCGATTTTATGGAAACCAGGCTTTACTAAACATCAGGACTCTTAAAGTATATAGGCCTACATTGAGGGTATCTAAGTTGTCTGGAAGGGGGAGTTGGGGTCTAACAATTTTCAACGAAGGACAACAGGGCCAATGTGCAAACGTCTATGGAGGGGATTCAGAATGAGCCTATAGAGTTTTGGATCATTTTGTTCTGTGACGTTTTAGATTTTAGAACGGATGGCCAAAGAATTGATACATTTGAATAAATACATTTGAAATTTTGTCCAAGTGTAATATTGCCGTTTATCTGATTTCAATATCTCTTAATCATTAGAAATCGATGCGCGTAATTTTTCATTTCTTTTAAGAACATGTGAAAAGAGAAATAGCATTTCGATGACATCATTAATATTAAAGCATTAAAATCTTCAAATTTACATTTACAGATCACATACAACTCAAAGCGTACTCTTATTAATACTGAAGTGACCACGCATAAAGTGCTGTCGCCACGATCGTGCGGTGGAGTGGGAGGTGTGTTGCGGATTATTTTTTGTGGAAATTCATGTTTTGATTGCATTCATTTTTTATTTATCTATTGTAAGCAAAGGAACAATGTATTAATTTCATGTATTGATACGATTTTGTTGTTTTGTTTAAACTCCGTAGTCTAATTTGGTCAATAAATGTATTTTTGAATTTGAATTTGAATTTGTAATGGATAATACTAGAAATCGGTATAGGCCTACGTATCTGTATGACGTATAATAGTTTATGGAAGACGTCATTATGGCAATCCATGATTAATGTGAAATTCTCGGTAATGTGTTCCATATGCGATTTAACATCTTTGCCTGTTCTCATTACATGCATCTATTACTAAAGCAGAATTATAAATAATACCTCAGTAGGATTATTATGCATTTATCAAAACCGTAGGCCTACTTAAATTGGCAATAGGATTTGTTGTAATTTGTTGTGAAACTGCTTGGCGCATTGCCACTGAATCCACTGAATTATCATTAGGCCTATTATTATTATTAATCATGTAACACTGATGATTATCATGGTACTGACAATGGGGATAATGTTATCGTTTTGATGATGATGATGATGATGATGATGTTGGTGACGATAATGAGGAAGAGGAGGAGGAGAAGGAGGAGGAGGAGGATGGCTATGACCGTACGTATATCTGTTGTGACTATACTTTTAAGGAGCTCATGAAAACAACAATATAACCTCCTAAGCAGGCCTAACGACAGTGTGGGCCTAAAATAATAATGAACCCTCTTAAACAGAACTAAAATCTTTACTGCACCATTTATCAGCAACTTAAAATCTCCCAGTTACCTTATTTTTACTGTCCGGGGTTAAGCTAGGGCCTACTGTAACTAAACAAAATTAGATTAATCAAATTTCACTCTAAAATGAGTGAATATTATTCTTCAAATAGTGAAAAATTAATAAGTAATTATAAATTAATATCTTCCTATTTTTTTACTCGATATAGTGGCGGATCCATGAATTATAAATAGAGGGGACCGAGAAGGTACTTAGACAAAAGGAGGATCCCCACCTCGGCCCCAACATGGTTGGGACTGAGGTAAGAAAATTTGTGATTATGGCACCTCTAGATGGCTGGAACTATATAATTTTCTTTATATCTCCCTTTTTTTCAATTT
>NW_022712940.1:0-708 GCF_011630105.1 Anneissia japonica
AGAAATCATGAATGATTAAGGTGATTATGGGGTCATCAAAGGTTTGACGAAAGAAAGATGAGGGGGGTAAGCAAAACCCTATATTTTGACCATGATGACGTCATCAAAATATAAAAAAGTGTACGTATGTGAAAGAGAATTGACTTAGCTATAACATACCCAAAGTTGGAAGAAAATCGACCAAGAATAAGCGAGATACGCTCAAATGCGCTAAAAACACTACAAAATATGAAGAAATTAGACTCAATCCGAAAGACTGCCAAGAAAACACTTAAAGAAGATATTGTAGATTTAGATGATATTTATGACAAATACGCATTAGCTACACTTAAGGAGATAATGAACGACACAACTCAATCCACTACATAGTGAATTTACTTTTAACAACTCAGGCTCCCGTCTAAATGCACTACTCACCACATATTGCCGTTATACAAACTCCTTTGTTCCCAAATCCATTCACCTTCATGATAATAATATTAATAGACAATTGTGGTTTTAAGTGCAATTTTGGCCTAATTTAATTAAGTTTAATATGTAATATTGTTTAATAATGTTTTATATTCTTTTTGTACATCTTATGACTAGATATTGTTTGTTGCTCATAGTTTTATATTCTTGTTAGTTATCTTTTATTTATTACTATGTTATTAACACTTGTAACAACACTGCCAGTGGAACGTAATTTTTGAGTTTTCCAGACAATAA
>NW_022712941.1:0-828 GCF_011630105.1 Anneissia japonica
TGGTTTTATGATAGGGAGATGTGATCAGAGCTAACATCAGCCTGATCCCTTCTGCCATAAAACAGAAAAATTAAACAACAACCAATGCCTTTGCACTCATAAAAAGTAGCCGATTGGTGATAACAAAAATATTTGTAGCAAAGGTAGAAAATTAACTTGATTAAGGAAAGGAAAAACATGCTCTTATAAGTCCCTGCCATGATATCACCTGTGGTCATGGAAGAACATTAAAAAACATGGCCCATAGAGTTAGAACAAAAATAACAGACACTAAACAGTATAGGTAGACTTTGCTTTATAGTAAACTTATATTGATAAATCCAAAAGATACTTACAGTTACCAGCTTACAAGCTTGGCTTTTAGCTCAGTTGTTAGAGTAACTGTATGGTAATCATGGTAATCATTTTTTAATCTAATTAAACAATGTGTTTTTTAAAAATATCTATAAATGATGTTAAATATATAACTGTCGATTTTTTGCAAGATGACAATAATTTAACGACTTTCTCAGTGTTATCATTACATATCATGTAAAAGTTGCCTTTACCATTTTATTCAAATATTTTACTCTTTTTTTTGTAAATTAATGATTTCCTTGTATAATAGTAGGTTTATCATACAAATTTTTCAAAACTACTGTACAACAGTGATATACAGATTTTCAAAGCTTTTTGAGGATGTCAAGTGGTATAGTTTGGAGGGTACTGTATGTCACTGAAACTTTAACCATTGAGGATTTGCTCGTAAGTATTGTCAATAAAATATTAATAAAACTCAGTTCTCTACAGTACTGTACAGTAAATTAAATCCTTGGCGACCCACTAGGG
>NW_022712942.1:0-996 GCF_011630105.1 Anneissia japonica
GCGGGCATTGGCCTTATTTCGGACCAGTTTAGTTCCATCGCCCAGGCTGCCGGCGCGGCCCGGAGTGCTAATGTGCTCCGGGCGACGACCGTCAGCCCCGGTCATTTTGACCGGTTTTTAGACTGCCCCTCTTTTTGGGCAGAGGACCTCTTCTTTGGCCAGTTCGCTGCCAAAGAAGAGGCTTGGGCTAGGGAGTTGGAAGCGCGGCGTCAGACTAGGGCTAAGTTCCCGCGCCGTGACCGCCGTTCAGCGCGTTGCCAGCTCTGGGCGTTTGCGAGGCCGTCACATCAGCCCCAGCAGCAACAGCCTCTGTTGCATCCCCTCCCGCAGCCCGCAGCCGCTGTCCCTCCTGCTCCTGCTCCTGCCACCAATCGACAATTCGCCCGGGCTGCTCCCTCAGCCGACAGGGCACGGCGTCGGCGGCGGGGGAGGGGTGGGCCTCGGTCCTGATGTTCATGGTGGGGGGCCCGGTTCCTCAGTAGAAGGAGGGACCGGCCCGGTAGGGGGGAGGCTGATGCTTTTCACCCAAGAATGGGAACAGCTGTCTCCGGACAGCTGGATCATGCAGACTATATCCCGTGGGTACCAGATAGAGTTTACTTCCCCTCCGGTTGCGTACGGAGGGATGAACACGCCCATTCCAGCCTCCCCCGAGAAGAGGGAAGCCCTGTTTTCAGGGGTGAACGACCTTCTTTTGAAAGGGGCTGTGGTCGAAGTTTTTCCGACTACCGAAGACAAGGGGTTCGTTTCCACACTCTTCCTGACAGAAAAATCGTCAGGCGGATGGCGCCCTATCCTAAATCTGCGGCGGCTGAACCAATGGATCAGACTGCAAAAATTCCGCATGGACACTCTCGCTCTTATTCTCCAGGGGCTCATGCCCGGGGACTGGGCCGCTACTATAGACCTCAAGGATGCTTATTTTCACGTTACTATTTTCCCAGAAGATCGCAAATGGCTGCGTTTCCGTCTGGACGGTCGTACGTATCAGTTCAA
>NW_022712943.1:0-317 GCF_011630105.1 Anneissia japonica
ATACTGTAAAACCAGAAACTTTCGCGGAACGAAACATTCGCGAATTGATAATTTCGGCTGTTTTCGCGACATTAAACTTTCGCGAATTACAAAAGGCCTAATTTTATTCATGAGATTATTACCATACAATAGCTAAAAATATCGTATTGTGAGTTCTAGGCCTAGGTTAGATAGGCCTACAGCCACTGTCTAGGTAGACTGGGTTCCAGTCCCTAATCTTTGTCTTAATCAGTTGAAATGCTTAAGAATAAATCGATTTTGGCACAAATGGCGTTCCATATTACTTATTTGCATGGCGTTCCATAGTATACTTTTTC
>NW_022712943.1:451-3998 GCF_011630105.1 Anneissia japonica
CTCGGCCCAGCTAATGATAAGGAGGATTCAGGTGCAGGTCAGCTCAGCTTGTGCACCGCGAGGATTGCTAGGCCCCTATCACAATTCGTCCAACCATGGAGGTAATATTTAAACGCACCTTCACAACAGAAGTTTGCTGCATGGAAAGTAATATGATACAGCCAAGCTCATGCTTTCTCGCCGAGTTCAACACATTCAGGTTTAGGCCTAGCCTAGAGAGAGCACAATAGTCAATATTCACGTCGGGTTTGCAGACATCTATTTGAAATAGGCCTACATATTAGTTTTGACATACAGTAATGTTATTGTTGTAGTTAATATAGCATTAAATAATAATAATACTGTATAAATATTTAGTTTTTCAAACTGGCTAAGATCTAGGAACCTCAATTTGCTACATACGACGAATGGGTGAATATCATCGTATCTATGGACAATTGCATCCTTTGCATAAAGCTGTATTTCCGAAATTTAAACAATGAATAAATATATAATTTTTTTTTTTTTAATTAACATTTGATGAGAAGCTGAGTAAGAAATTATTATTTAATGAGAAAGGTTTAATTTATTGTTCATTGTACAGTATGTTGGCCAAAAAGGAGGCCTAACTGATTTAATTACATGACATCCATTTGTTTTTCAATACATTTATATTTTAATCTTAAATTAATCACAACACATTTCACCCCTTAGTATCAATTTTTATTTGTATTATTTCTAAGTTACAGTGAGTAATATGCAACTCCAAATTTACAAACAATATTTATAGCATTCTATTGTGCCATAAATAAAACAAATAGACAAAAAGGAGAAAATGTTCAATTCTTTTAATTGTTCTGATCTCCATAGCTATCGGATTTATTTTTCAATAAATATAATCATTCTGTTTAATTTGTAAAAATAAAGAGGCTACATTGCAGGTAATGAGAAAACAATTTAGTTGCATGTATTTGGATTAAAATACATTGTAACTGTCATTGTACGAAACTCAAAAAATGATCCAAACCACAGTGATTTTACATTTCAAACTTTATTTGTTGATCTTTCAGTGTTTTACCATATATATTATCAACTGCTTCAGGGAAAAAAATATTTTTACTAATTAACAAACAATTTACTATATTAATTACCAGTCAATTTAACGTCAATGCAAAAGAATACAGGAAGGATCATACTGTATATAATTGTTCATTATCATAAGCATATTTCAGTACAATTAATATCGAAATGACACTGGGTTTGGTATACAGGAATTTGTGCTTCTCCATCAGATGCTAAGTGTCTCAAGTTTCATAACTTGACGGAAGTCAGTGGGGATCATCCGGCTGGACAATTCACAGAATATCCATTCCTGCAAAACAATATAATAAATAGATCTAAACAACAGTATATCAATTTTAATCACAAAATTATCAACAATTCTGCAACATCAGTACTGTATTTGATAAAAACTGTATGAGATAAACCTGTAAAATAAAGACAATGGCATTTAATAATTATAAATAACATATCATTTTTTTTTAAATTATAAATAGTTTGTCCAACTATGTCCTAGCCAAATTTTCATATAGGCATGACTACTTTCCATAACCATGGCACATTTAACATAGACATTATTTTATGATTAAAAATAGTTATGTATTATATTATTGATAAATTATTTAATGTCAGAGATCCATGTAAAGTGTCTGTCTCATAGTGAAAATGTGAATTATTAATAGCAATCAAATATAGGTTAGCCAATAGGCTATGGTTAAAATTAGTGTACCTCCTCTAGATAAAAATAGGGCTGCGACATTTTGTGAATATTTAGGAAAATATAAATTCCATCAACTGATTGAAAACTGAGAAATAAGTACAAGTACTTATCAAGCAGGTACAATAACAAGTGTATTCACAATCACTCACAACAGAGCCAGACAGAAGGGGTGATGGGGGCTGTTTATTTGATATTTAAATTAAGTTCAAGGTGTATTTTCAAAATTACTTAAAAAAATGGTATCAGGTATTGGTAAATTCATTTGTTTTAACAAACTATAGCCCTCCTAAAAAAGTAGTTTTATGGTTTACATTTTATCTTACTGTCATTCGCTTTCATTTATTTTAACAATAAATGAAAGATAAACACAGAATTCTAATAAGTAATTTAAAGACTGACGCACCTTTACATTAGTTCTGGCCTCGTTGGTACCATCATCAATTTATCTAGAGACGAATCTCATAGGCCCAGCTCGTCCCGTCCACTACACCAGCTGTAGGTGGTTAATTCATGTTTCGCCGCGCTAATCAAATTTCTCTTTGCTCTTTGGAATACAGACGGGCTGCTCCTCTTTTTGGTGACATTCACTTGTTTTTAAAAATACGTAAACGTACCCGCGACAACTCCCATAGCTTATCCAGGTATACATTGTCTGCAATTTCGTGTCGCAGTTTCGAGAGCTTTTCCGTCGGCCTAGGCCTAGTGGTGGGCTGATAAATGTTCTAGTCTTTAAAATACTGAGCCTCGCGTGAACCTAAGGCAAACCAAATACTTTCTAGACTGCAGCTTTTCCACGCACTCGATCTTGTGCGCAGAACAAAAAATTCTATGGAATACAGCTTTTTTGGCGTTTTGGTTGGTGTTTTCTTTTTCTCCATTGACAATGTACCACGATATTCCACACACCTGCACGTACGGTACCATGTCCCAACTTCCCGACTTCTCTCTAAATTCGTGGCACCAAAACGAGAACCGTTTGATTGGTTGACCTTCCGTCATAACATTCACCCTATTGCCAAACACGGCATCCTAAAAATTACGTCATGCTTGTCACGGCCAGCGGTCTGCATTCGATTTGACTCACTCTTTTACAATTTTCTAATTCTCATCAAAAAAGTTTCTCAACATAAACTGACGCTGGTGGCGCTTTCCGAAATGCGCTAATGTACGAAAAATCCATAAATTAGAGACTTGTGGCAAGTCTACTGTCTAGGCTACAGTAGCTAGGCTTAGGCTAGGCGACATAAGCCTACAGCCTACCACAGCTGCTAGGACCAGGACTTTGCTGGCCATCCCAGGCACAGTTAAGAAAGACACAAGTATATACATTACAATACTTACTCATACGATATTCCTAAATTTTGTATGGTATTCAAGCATCCTACAATGAACAATATTTATTCCTGTAGGCCTAATATTGATTCAAACACATTGATTGATGATGACTGAACATCGTGGGTACGAAAGTTAGTTTTCCTTTTAACTTCTAGTATACACTGAGCAGTGGTACTACACATGTGCAGTCACATGCAGTGATGATCAGAACCTCCCTGATCAGTATACTTGCTGAGTAGGTTAGAATAGGCCTAAAATTTACGTACTTTTTGAGCTCAACATCTTAATGTAAGGTCAGATAATTTATTCAATAATTGAAATAGGCCTACATTCTATTAAGTTTATACACATTTAATGAATGTGACCTGTTCCATAACATTATGTGACCATAACATTTTCGCGAATCTGGACCATTCGCAAAATTCGCGAAAATTGAATGCGTGCGAAATTTCC
>NW_022712943.1:4322-23492 GCF_011630105.1 Anneissia japonica
CAGTATCCATTATTTCGTGTTTTTGTTAGGTCTTCTACGTTGCCAAATAATTAATGTGGTTTTAAGGAAATCTAGACATTATTATGCTGCCATTAGTTTGCCAAAACAACGGTGGATTTTATTAAGTTTGTGTAAGTCCCGTGTAAGTTAATAATCAATTATTTATATGGCATATCTTTCGTTTTATCTATTGAAAACAAACGAATGTACATTATATATGCAATCATATTTTGATAATCGTGTTGTATTATCAGGTCTTTATGCTGCAAATTAATTAATGTGATTTTAAGCAATTCAATGGCATTAATACTGCGATAAGTTTACGATTTTTATTAGGTTTCTGTAAGTTAATAAATGTTTTAAGATTCATATATTTCGGTTTATCTATTTGAAACAAACGAATTTATATGTTGATAATCAAACCAAAGGATTTTATTATTTTCATATTACAGTGTCGATGCAAGAGGAAGAAGAAAAGAAGCATGTTGATAATAATAATATACCGCAAAATTTATTTTATTTTTCGTAATATTATTAAAGCTTACAGTATTTGATTCTTTATGTTTCGTTGTATATTATTTCTGGGCCTATACGTTCTTAAATGTTTGATTGATTGATTGTAATCAATGCGTGAATTAGATATCACAGGTATCATAGATATTTAAAGCAGAAAGTATATAAACTCTACAAAAAATCACATTATTGATGACCCGTCCCGCAGCACTGACATTGTTTTTTTTTTCAATGATTTTGTGTATTATTTTAGAAAAAAAACCCATGAAATACATCGCCCTAAAAGCAAGAACTGTAACTGTAAACGCCCTTCATTGAGAAGATAACAATAGAAATACACGTTTCCGCTAATACGCTTGTATTAGATAGGGCAAAACATGCCCATTCGTTCAGAACAAGTGTGCAGTGTCTGCCGATTGATGAATCACATGCGAATTCACCAACTGAATAAAAAGTTCAACCTGGTTTAACGAGCAATAATACTTTTATAACACACAACAGAGGTTAATTATCATAATCAATGTCTGTATTACGCTTATGTAAAATAATTAATAGACAAGAAAACAACACGTCGTATAGGCCATGGCCACAAACCCTACATTATAGGGTCTGTATAGGCGAACAACTACATTCCTGAACCATCGCACATGTTCGTACAGTTACCATGTACAAAGATCAAGCCAGTCGGCTATTTTCTATGGAACGCCATGGCTGCCTTTGGTAACAGCTTACCATTTGGCGCATTTACATTCGGCCCTTTTACCATTACGTTCGGCTCTTTTACCATTAAGCGCATTTACATTCGGCCCTTTTACCATGACGTTCTGCTCTTTCACCATTCGGCGCATTTTCATTCGGCCCTTTTACCATTACGTTCGGCTCTTTTACCATTCGGCGCATTTTCATTCGGCCCTTTTACCATTACGTTTGGCTCTTTTACCATTTGGTGCATTTTCATTCGCCCTTTTACCATTCGGCGCATTTACATTCGTCCCATTTACCATTCGGCGCATTTACATACGACCCTTTTACCATTCGGCGCATTTACATTGGGCGTATTTACATTCGGCGCAATTACAAATAAAATATTACCTTTCACATCTGGTCAAATAAAAAATGTCAACGGCTGTGGGAATGAGCCTATTTTTACATTGGCCTTTCTTGAAACGTTGGCGGCGCTGTCAACTAGAGGCAAAAGACTTCGCGGTATAGACCTATCCAAGAGAACGTTTTTGAGTGTCGCCCTCTATTGTCAGCGCCATTACTGGGGTGGCTTTTGCGAAGTTGGGGGACCGCGAAGTTTAGAGATGCAATGCAGAGTTTTCATTGCAATAGTTGCTGAGAACAACAGGGTTTTTTCGACAGTAGCAGCTGCATAATGTCGTCAGTCTTCAACCTATATTTTATCATCAATCCAAGATAAGTATATTTCGTGTATTTAAGACAGAATATTAATAACGATAGGAATTAGGAGCCTCGATAGATCGTATACTGCTGTATATATTACGTTAGGCCTAACTAGCCTGTAAGGAACACCGGGTCCCAGACTACTACGAGGCCTAGGCCGTCTAAAGTAGCTAGATATCTAGCCTAGGGAAGACTAGCTAATCGGATAACACTACTGTAACATTAACAAGAAAGAGGGCCAACGACAGCGTAGCAGATAACAAATTTACACGGGCCTAGAGAGAATAGCATGACGCCAGAGAGGGCCTACCTACTAGCCCTAGGCACTTGATTGATTGAATTTCTCACTGTACACCACCCTAAAAAAGTGGTGCAAGAGGCTGGTGTATAACAGTGGTGGCCCTCTATTATCCCCTTTTGTATTCTCAAACTGTAATTTAAAATTTAACAATTTTCTGAACCATTTGATGGAATAAATAGTTTTTGTATGAGGAAAAATGATGATTATAATTACTGTACTATTTTATTATGTAATAATTCTAAAAAATGTTAAATTATGGTTTGTTTTACAGCTTTGTTCTACTTTATTTCGTTGACAGAGCCCAGTCATCAATGGTGACCTCACCAGCATGGGATATGATAATGTAAGTTAAATATCAAAAGCTTATTTTGCCTGTTTGATTATGTGCTGTGAATATGTTAATTCTAATAACCAAACATTTTAACTCAATCTCACAGATTTTAAAAAATAATTTTCTGTTTAAAAGTTGCTCTTTGTTTCCTAGTTACTGTAGATAGTTTTTTTTTTTTTTTTTTAAATAATATATGTATCCAAATATTGTACAGTATGCATGACCTACTGAAAGCAGACACATTACACTACCAGATAATTGTGGTTCAGTTACTCTAATAGGATGTTCTTCAAAAATTACTGTAGAGTGCTAATAATTTACAAGGACATTAGTATAATGTTGC
Organism: Anneissia japonica; assembly: GCF_011630105.1. Classification (NCBI taxonomy): domain Eukaryota; kingdom Metazoa; phylum Echinodermata; class Crinoidea; order Comatulida; family Comatulidae; genus Anneissia; species Anneissia japonica. Next base: position 7,218 of record NW_022712943.1, read on the forward strand.
TATCAAGAAATAATTATTGTCTATTTATTATTTACAGAAACAATTATACCCTAGCAGACCTGGTCCCTAAAAAGAGAGTTGTAAATGCAGTTGGTTAAATGAAAGAACACCCAGAAACTTCTACTGATATCAACCATGTTTATATTTGGAACAGAATATTGAACTGTAAACCAAAAAGATGCCTGTGTTAAGTGTTATGATCCTACTGTCACTAATCATACTTAGGATTGTGTTTATAAGATTTGCTGCAAATCTACACAGACTGATGCCAGTCTTGAAATTACAGCCCATGATATGAATGAAAATATTACATCAGCTTATCAAAAATAAGTACTGTACATTATTTAGGGAATTTAAACAAGCGAAGTGTCTTGTCCAAGAACCCAGGCAATGTACACAGCATGTGTCCTTGTACAAGACACTAGATCTTGGCTTGTATCTCTCTCTCTATCCAGGTGTATAGAGCAATATAAATGATGTTCCTATAGTAAAACAATGTTAATAAAGTGTCTTTTCATTGCTGTCGATATGCATTTGGTTGACTGTAATTTGTAATGTAATAATTGTTGTACTGGTGATATTCTGTGAAACATCATTTACAGTAAATGGTAAATACTGATAGTAGCTTAATATTGGTTAAACTTTTAGACTCAAATGGTTCCCTGCTAAGTGATGTTACAGCAGATTACACTCAACTAATTCACTTAATTTAATACAGTATTAATTTTAAAAGCATGTTAATATCATACACAAATGATAACCAAATTGGAACACTGTCTAACATTACACAACAATGTCATCATCACTATTGATGAATAACATCATCTGTCCTTATGTAAATCAATGCAAACAATTAAAGGGGAACCAAGACTTGCAAATTGATCAGTTTGCCTTTTTATTCACGTGATATGCATCAATATTTTAACAATGCTGAAATAATAATAATAATGTTTACAATACATTTACACTAATTCTGTTAAAATATCTACCATGTACAGTAAGAAAGGCCTACTTAAACTTCATCAAAAACAATCAATTTGTCCATCTTTATTGAATAGCGAAGAGCTGTGATGAGTATCAGTGTGCGTACTGATGTACACATGCAGTTCATATATTAAAGGATAGTCTTGCAAAATGGCTACAGCATTTACCTTAAGAGTGGATTTCAGAGGCAATACAATCCAAATTTTATCCAGTAATTGTTGTGTGTCTAACAGTTATTTTAACATTGTGATAGTTACTAATAGCCTGTGAGCAGTGTACACTGCATTTTAGATTGTACTTTCATCAAACTTATACTCAATCATGCAAATCCCTCCAGAACTCGGGTAATTTTGGTCTTCCACTGTGCTTCGATAGTTTGCATTTAGTTGTTCATCACAAGCTGGTGTATTAATGAAATAGTTGACATAACTGGAAAAAAAAATGTTTATCATTAACATTGGCCTAATGCAATTATTATACAGATGCACAAAATACTGTACTGTGATAATAAATACAAAATCAAGAAGATGCATGTTGACATATAGGGAGATCCACTTTTTCAAGTCAAATTCTTGCCTTTGAAATTCAGCCTCGGCCATTCTTGAATATCATCTTTCCACATAGGCCTACTTCAAAATTACGTTTAAAACATTTCACCAAAATTGTTGGGCTAAATATAAAGATATAGCATGGCCTTGGTTTAGAGCATCGTAGTTGGCCTAGGACTCGGCTAGTAGTAATACTAGGCCTTAGTTAGGGGTAATAATAGCATTTATTAAATAATATTTATTATATCATTTTGTATGGTCTGTTTAAAATAATAGCAGATGACAAATTAGCAGATAGCCTACATAGGAAACAGACGTCGTTGTCATGTTATCCAGTACTAGCCTACTGACATTGACTGAGCAATCTTCTAAGCTAGGCCCAAATAAATTGGTTATCTGCTGCGCGGATAATACACCGAAGCGCTTGACAAATCGCATTGGACCTGCCAAAAGAAGAGGAGTAAGTAGGCCTAGGGCCTAGCCTAGATCCTCCTCCAGTACAGATCAGAGAGCAGACGTTTCTATTTCTAAGTCGCATGTTTATTCTGCTTTAAATACACATAATAATATACTTATCTTTTAACTTCGATAAACTTTTGGTTGACTGTGACGGCATTACTCAGCTGCAAGATAAAAAGCTAGATTTCTCAATGGTACTTTGTTTATAAACACACCACACCACACCGCATTGCCATTTAGGGGATTAGGGACTTCCCCAAGGACTCCCCAGAAATGGCGTCGACAACAGAGGGCGCCATTCTTCTTGGATAGGTCTATAGGAGAAATGCATGTAAAACGGAGATACGGGTTACTTTTTGTTGTTGTCAAAAATACGAAAGCTACATGAATAAAATTCACATATGTCATAGTTATATATATTAGGAATGGACAAACAAAATAAAAATCTAAGAAATTACAGTTTTTCTATTTTTATTCATTTTTTTTAAATCATTTGGGGAAATCGTCGCACCAACCACAATAGCCGAGTTGCACAGCGCTGAGGGTATCAACAGTAGATGATTCACTTAAAGATTCGACTACCAGGCATCTGCGTTTGCATCTCTCGAATCGCTCGTCTTTCTCTTGTGCCTGTGTACCATTTGTTTTATACACAAATAATATGCTTGGCACATAATCCAGATTTGTGGGGTCGCCCGATTTTTGCATGTTAAAACACTATTTAACGTATGTCACAGCCTAAAAATGATTGGAAGCAAAATGCAATATAACGGGAATGGGCATTGGGTCTGTTTTTACCTACGTACGAGAGATGAAGTGCTCGCTACATATTCTTGCTTTTCTGAAGAAGGTCATTTTTCTACTTATTGCAGAGATCCATAATTTTCTTCGTTTTGATTTTCTTTAATAATTATAATAATAATAAAGATTTATAAAGTCGCATAAATCTTTTAGGTGGAATTCTATAAAAAATTAAATCGTGGGTAAGTGCTGTACTGTTTGAGTTGAACTGACATAGAATTCGAATTTCCTATTTAAATAACCCTAAGCGCTGTGCAACTCGGCTATTGTGTGGTTGGTGCGACGATTTCCCCAAATGATTTTAAAAATTGAATAAAAATAGAAAAACTGTAATTTCCTATATTTTTCTTGTCGATTACTAATATATATAACAAGGCCTATGACATAAGTGAATTTTATTTATGTAGCTTTCGTATTTTTGACACAACAAAAAAAAGTAACCCGTATCTCTGTTTTACATGCATTTCTCCTATACCGTGAAGTCTTTTGCCGCCAGTTGACAGCGCCGTCAACCTTTCAAAAAATACATTGCAAGGGGTCTATAGGCTCATTCCCACAGCTGTTGAATTTTTTTATTTGGTCTAATGTCAAAGGTTATATTTTATTTTTAATTGTACCGAATGTAAATACGCCGAATGTAAATGCGCCGAATGGACTTGAAACTTCGTATCAGCAGGACAAATATTTTCTCAATTCTGGTTTTTAAGCCTATGGAAATGCCAATTGCTTTGGGGTATTTTCCACGGCACAATAGAACTACTGGTCATGTTGAACAACTTGACAAGCATATTACTTTTCAGTACATACCAATACAGACACTTTTGAAATGCATTCTGGAGAGCAAACATTTCATGTTTACTGTGCTACAGTATCAGTGTAGCAACGATGGGATATTAAGGGATTTTCATGATGGTCAGTTCTGTAAAGAGCACGATTTCTTTTCTGATCCACGATATCTACAGCTTCTCATCTATGTTAATGAGTGTGAAGTTGCCAATCCTCTTGGCTCCATGGCCAAGGCAGGGCTCCATGGCCAAGGCAGGTCTCCATAAAATTGGAGTAATCTACTGCACAATAATGAACATACCCCCAAAATACAGTTCGTCTTTGTGCAATTGCTATTTTGTTGCAATGTTCAATGCAGGAGATGTGAAAAGATATGGGTATGATAACATTTTGAGGCCTCTTGTTGGAGACTAACGGTTTACATATTGACAGTGATGTGTACAATGGAATTGTTAAAGTGAGCATTGCTCAGCTTACAGGTGACAACCTTGGGATCAACGGTATCTGTGGATTTGTGGAAAGTTTTTTTTGGCAACTATTATTGCAAGCATTGCAAAATGCACAGAGATGACATGTGGTACTCGTATATTGAAAGATGAGAATTGATTCGATAACAAGAGGGCTATGAAGTGGATATGGGAATCGATGATCCATCAACAACTGGTGTAAAGTCAACATGTCTTCTGAATGAAACCCATAATTTCCATGTAACCAGAAATTTTGCTCCTGACATAATGCATGATCTGTTGTAAGGTGTATGTGGTTTAGAGGATTACCTTGTCCTTGCGGCACTGATACAAGAGGGGTATTTTATTTAGATCTATTGAACAGCAGGATTGCTTGCTTTGATTATAGATTAGTAGCCAAAAATAAGCCTACAGTAATTTCTGCTTCCAAACTCAAAAACCCAGATGGCAGCACCAATCAAACAGCTGTACAAATGTGGTGTCTTGTCCGTCATCTTCCTCTTCTTATTGGTGACAAAGTACCTGAAGACAATGATTACAATTAGACTGTATTGATATTATATTTTTATATGCGGTAACAGTAGATGATACACTTTTTCTAATGCATGTTATTAAAGATCATCATGAGCACTTTTTGAAGTTATTCCCAATGCGTCTTCTGAAGCCGACAACAGGTCGACGCGAACGTCCCAAGCTTGTTCGTCGTCCTTCTCCCGGACTGTCGGACGAAGCTTGCCTTTTGGCATCCCGGGAAGTACATTTCTAAGCTTCGATCGAAGTTTTCCTGTTCCTTCAGAGACGGCACCGGACTGCAAACGGATTTCCTCCTTTTAAACTTTTTCGCAATTCCCATACCTAGTTTAGGTAAGAACGTTCTGAAAGCGTATTTAAACGAACCAGTCCCGTCGTCTCGTTTCTTTCTCTTCCTACCCCTCCTTCTCGCTGCCGGAGAGTCGTCTTCGCCGTCGTTATCTCCGCCGTCATCGTCGTCGTCCTCGTCTTCCAGCGGGGAATCCATCAGCTCATCGTATCTCATGTTCGGCGGTAACGTCGTCTCCCAATCGGCGTATCCGTAGTTCATGGCGAGAATGTCCCGGACCGTGAGCTCCAACCACCTCTTGAGATGAGTGGGAAAGACGAACCAGAAAACGCGACCGCATTCTACGTCTCCTCTTGCATCCTCGTGGACGATTACGCTCGGCTCGAGCAGGGAGCACACGCAGGCGTGTGGTTCGTCCTTGTTGTGGAGCTGCGACGCCAGTCTGAAAAGCACCTGCAGCACCACGTACGTGTACGGCTCGCAGTCCATTAGAGAATCGGTGGGTATCTCGTAGGAAGTGGCTTTGACGCACAAGACGGTCATCGGCTCGGTTAACAGAAAATTTTCGTCGATTCGACTGCCGGGCAACAACTCGCACGGCAGTAGATCATCCTTGTTCTAAAGTAGACTGCTATCAAATTTTACGGACATCTTTCTTTGAAAACTTTTTTTCACGAAGTGAGAAGATTTCAAGAAACTGCTGGATATTTATAGCGTTCGCACGCGTACTCTTGCCTGTTGGCGGATTGGCCATACAGGCGGTATACATGTTATCACGCCACACGCAGCTAGTGCAGGACGCCTATAAAAAGTACATACAACCGTCAGTGGGTGTTCTGTTATGAACGGGAATTTGCTCTCTTGTTCTATTTATATTTTTTGGTAAACTCGGATTCCTTCACATTCGCTCAACGATCGTAAGATGAGCAACACCAACCACCTGCTACTTCCTCCGGAGATCCTGTGCCGCATATTCAGGTTGGCGGCCAACGATCTGGTCACACGACTGGAGCAATGGAACGTCCACCCGTTCTTCCGTAACGAACTGGGTGACAGAACCGAAACCGTCCAGAGAGTTTTTAAAGAGATGAATGTAGGAAAACCGAAGATATCCCAGGAAACTCTCAATTCTCTTATGTTACACGAGATTGTCAATCAGAAGAAAGTGAGGTGTATCAGATATGCCATGAAACCGCTCAACAATCCGAAAGTGAGCGGTCTCAATGTCGTCGTGGCAGATGAAGACGACGAGACTCTGACCTTCCACACCGATATGCCGACAGTTGCGTTGTCCGCCTTGTCGTGGTTGACGGTCTCGAACGCCCATCTCGTTCTTGCCTTTCTGGCACGCGTCCTCGATCGCGCGCCCGTACTGCGGTACGTCGAACTGGAAGAGTGCAAGGGAACGCCGTTCGACGGAAGCTATCGGCTGTCGAAGAGAAGTGTTTACTGGACGTTGAGATTAGTGAACATGAACGTGTCTCTGACGAACTTGATTGCGGCATTCCAATCCAACAGTGCCGAGGAAGAGGCTTGTCTCCGTTACATTGTGCTCGTCCGATGCGCGGTGTCCCAGAAGAGAAGACTCGACGAGACGGTCCCCGACAGATGGCTAAGGACTTATTCGGGGTTCAACGAGAATTCGAACGTCGCCAGACACCTTAACCTTGTGTCGGTCAGCGACAGATGGGAGGTCGCGGAACAGCTCAACTTTCACGTACTCTACACTTCGAAATTATTTTTTCGTTGCAAAAAGCAGTTTGAAAATATAGAATCAGATTTGCTTGTCTTAAGTAAACTGACGTTAAGAAAACTATTCTCCAGCGGCCTCTTCCAAAGGCGTATACCAACCGGGTTCAAAGGAATTGTAAAAGAGATGTACGGAGTGTTTCGCTACATACGTTTTTGCAGCGAAACGCAGGGACGGACCTCTCGATCACACGATCGCTAACGCCATAGCATCATGCTCGTGGCAGGATCTGCGCACTTTGGAGATACACGACACCGAGGTACGTGACGATTTCGTGAACACTCTTCTGAAACAATGCGACTCGCTAACGCAGTTGGAATTCAACGGATGCGAGGGACCCACTATTGAAGACGTGCGCGTGAGACGGAGGAGCAGACGTTGGAACCTCCTGCTCTCCGACATGCACTTCGACGTGGAGAATTTGGTGAAGGCATTCCAACCTACAGGGCCGGATAACTATTACCATCACTTCCGCTGTCTGATGGTAGATCGTTGCAGATTCGATGAAATATCGTTGCCTTCGCTGATCGACAAACACAAGTGGTTTAAAGTGTATCATATGTAAAGACTTAGATTTTTCAAAACTAAGAAAAGTTATGTAATCATTGACTTAATAAAATATACAAACTAAAACAAACAGACAAAATCTTAAAATTTTCATTCACTTATACTTATTTTCACCACTCATAATTAAAAAATGGATTACAGGAATTTGGTATGGGAATGGTGTTCTCGTATTCTGATACGCTATTGTATGATGGAAACAGCCTCGTCAGAAAATAAGTTGGCTTGAACATGCGGTGGTCCAGCTCCCACGCCACCATGCTCCCAAAGGATATTCGACTGCCCATTTGATTTTTCACTATGGCCCTATTTGCTCGAGAGATCTCGCAGTCTCCGGAGGCAAAGTTTCGCGATCGGCAACATCCAACAGTTCGTCCAGATCCAAAACACGTTCGTCGTCACCCAGCAAATCGAAAGTTAGCTTCTTTCGTCGATCTCGCCGCCCCTTGGATTGAAACAATGTCTTCGGGGACAGCAAATTCACGCGGAATTGCCAGGCATCGGACGTGTCCTCTTCCCCAACGTTCTCTGGGATCTTGGAGCAGATGTACAACTCTATGCTGCTGTCGAAATTGTCCAATTTTCGGAAAAGCGGTATTGGTATATCATCCTCTTCAATTACTTTTCCAATGGAAGATGCCCCAACACCGCGTATGGGGTCAAAATCTCTGAAAGCGTTCGCCATCATTCTCACGCACGGTTTCCTTAAGTTTTCTAGTTCCGAATACATCAGCATGTCGTATCTGAGTTCAACGTGCAACGTGGTGGCCCACGCGAAGTATCCAGCGTCTATCATTTGGATGTCGCGGACTGCGAACCCCAACCAATCGTCCAGCCGATCTGGAAAGACTAGCCAAAACACCTTCTTTCCTGCACTCTTGTCTTCGGAGCACACGCACGCGTACGGTTCACTCTTGTAATGGAGGTGAGTCGCAAGCCGGAACAGGACCTGCATCAGTACGTACGTGTGCGGAGCGCAGTCCAGGAGGCAACTGTTGGGCGCCCCTTCCGAAGTGACTTCAACGCACACGACCTTCATCGGCTCACGGAACACGAAATCCTCCTGGACGCGATCGCTTGATTGCACCTTGCCGGGTTGTAGATCCTCCTTTTCGCTTTCAAAATAATATGCTTCCATCTTGTCTTGCACACTTCTTATTGAAATGAAGAAATTTGAAGCAGCACAGCTGCTTATAACTCTAATTTTTTTTTCATGACGTCATGGGTACCTGGCGACTCATCCTGATCGTTTGTAGTTGCAAGTCGATCCATCCCACATGACGTCATGGGTACCAATGACTTTACTACAGCGGTACGATGACGTCACCGAATAGCATGTATAAAGCAAGACATCGGCGCCGAAACCGGGAAAGTACGAAAAAATGTTGAAGCCGAGCTTGAAGCCGCGGAGCTTTTTACCACCACCACAACAATAACTCGTCTGAACATCAATTCTTCGGCCGGCCGCCCGGTCGTCCTGTGGAAACGCAACTTCGTCGCAGTATCATTGTGTTCTTGCGTTGGTGTTGTGTTTCCGCAGTACGGCAATGGCAAATTTTATCCCATGGTACGTAAAAGTACGACGACGGTTCAATTTACATTAAAATATGAGATGGACGTCCATCCAACCCAATGACGTCATGGGTACCTTCCTCCTCATGCCGACCGCTTTCGAAGTGGCACGTCGATCCGAACCCCTATTACGTCATGGGTACCCGAATTCGAACAAAATCCAGAAAAGTTGAAAAGTACAACGAGGAACGAAACTAACCATTAGACTTTTTCATATTTTTGTTTGTTATTTATTTGTCTAAATCTCTTAAAATCTACATACTTTTTGTATAAATCGTTCACTTTCTTTCTTTAAACAATGCCCATCGCTTCCTCGTAAGAGGGAGGGTGGGACGACGGAGATGCGGTAGGCCGTTCTTCGTGGCCACGATCGAGTGCTTTGCACGCACTCGTAGCCTTGCATAACGACCGCCCGTTCATGAAATTGAAAAATATCAAGAACATGTAAAAAAATCCTATCGAAACGGACGATATCTGCGAAGCCATCGTCTTCTCCTGCGCGAATGTTGACATCAAGTAGGCAAACGGAACCAACCCGTTGAAGAGGTACGTGGAGATCGCGTATCCGTTAACCGTCCGACGAGAAGGATACTCCGAGTGAGTAAAGCACGATTTCATCTGTCCTTGTATCTGCTCCAGAACTCCGCTCCCCTGCGACGTCATGACGATTAATCCTATTAACGGTTCTTCTCATTTCGACAGTGCTTCGATGAATGCGGATGTTACCATAGCGTCAAAATTCGAGTCGATCGGTTGCTTCTCCGACACGTCCAAGACCAAGTAGAAGACGAACACACCGAGCGTCGCTCAGAACGGCAATCGGATGTCGATGGTGCTCGCCTTCGTTCTGTCTGTCAATATGCCCAAAGTGAACGTGACCGCAGCGGCGATCGTCGGTAGGACCGTGCTCACCAGTATGCGAAGATACCTGCGGGAGAAATAACGCACGATAAGTTGTCGTTGTTTTTATTATTTTTATTTTAAAATCCATCGAAAGGAAACTTACGTTTTTTGTAGCTGTCGTGCGTGAGTGATTCGGAAGAAAGACCATTCGGGGGGTTCGTTCTTCCACGCTCCGTGTAATTTGTCCACGATTCTGGGTAATGCGTGGTGGAGGTCAACGTGACCGAAACCGCGAGGAGGACTTCGATTGCGTTCATCTCTCGTTGCACTGCCAGTCCGTTTTCGGTAACTCCGTACTTGTCGGAGAAAGAAATGTATCGATGACGTGTTCGTGGATGACGTTTTCCTTGCACTTCCTGCTTCCTACAATTCGATGCCGTACGTGCAAGCCAATCACCGTTTTCTAATTCCAATGACGTAAGCGCCGTAAATAGATGACGTGTACGCGTTTTCTTTTCGTCCAACGTGATAAAAGTCACATAACAGTTAGATATTCTCGCATTCTAGTGTTCAGTCGTACGCATCCGGTGCAGACTTCGACAAAAATAAAAAGATGCAAAAAAAAAAAATAGCCTACAGAATGCATGAGTGGGACGAGATTTCCGAAGGTTTCTTCGTGATGCGTGGTTTTCTGGCGAAGGGATTTCATCGATTCACGATAGGCAACAGCAAGAGAGTTCTACTTTACGGTGTCATCGGTGTCGAAGGAAATATATTTCACCAAAATCCAACCTTCGGTCGACTGAAGAAAAAAAATTGTTTACGTATTCACATTCATTATGGAGTCGATCAAGAATTTGGTACCTGGTATCGATTACGTGAATCTTCGAATTGAAGCGGTCAGCGGGAAACAAACCGACTGCAGAGAAACATCGGACGACCGCATCGACGAGTTTAACTGTTCCATGACGTAGTTGTTTACCGAATTAGCCGAACTCCACAGGCTAATGCTGACGCTAAACAAATGTTTTGCAGAAAACCGGACACGGAGGAAGAGCGTGCGAAAAGAATAAGGGAGTACGAAATTGTATTCGAATCCTGCGTGACAAGCGTCGGGAAAATCTGCCAAAAAGAAAGAACGTTACCAGAAAGATGAACGACATACTCGGTATACCTGAGAAGAAATGGTAGGAAGAAGAAACATGCGCTATATGTTACGATGCTGCCGTAGCAGTCGTTGCGGGCACATGATCTCGTGCGTTATGTGCGCATGTTGTACGGCGACGTGTTCCATGTGCTGAACTCCGATCGTCGAACGTCTCAGGAAAGATGAACTCGACAAAGGCCCTAGCTATCACGTTTACTCCGTCTTCTAGTGGGCATGAACCCAGGAGCGAAAAATGTTGTACGTCCACCATACGTAATTTCGATTCGACAAGGTCGACACCCGATTGCTGATGCGTTTCCCAATTATGCAATTTGGAGAGAACGCGTTCGAGTAATATGACGTGAGCATTCAGCTCGTACGTGATCATCTGCAGTCGGAAGAACTTGCAATCCCTCCAGTACAGACCCTGAAATCCGGCTAAAATTAATTTAACGTTGACGATACGAGAGTAAAACTGCTTGCAAGTGGCCAGATCAATCACCGCTTCTTTACGGGCTCTCTGTCGCCACGTCTGCAGTTCGTGCAGCAGAACTGTAAAGACCTTCGAGTGTTCGAGTAACACGGCCAGATAATCCAACTCGGAGTCCTTACCCGCAACAGACACCATGCTTAAGGCGTAACGGTGGAGATTTCGATCGGCCATCATTAGATCGGTGCAAAGCATCGCATCGAATGCGTCGTCGGTTACGTTCGTGGAACACTTCCAACCGGCGACGTCGACTTCGGCCATTCCTTTCGTTACAAATTTGTCAACGTGATCGATGCACGACTCCGATATCTGTTCAAATTCCAAATTCAATTCTTCTAGCGGACACATGTAGATTATCTCTCGATTGCCACCTAGATAAAGTGTCGATACCAGGTATTTAATCTGACTTTCGATCACTCACAGACCACTCGCAGCCCGTACAAATCGTTCCAATCTGACAGTCTCCATCGTGAATGAAAAGGGGGTTATTCGATTCGTCGTCGGCGACCGTCTCAGATAATTCGGATTCGACGGAAACGTAGTGCCGACACGTCACCTTCGCATTGGGGTTCTTCTTTACCAACGTAAAGATCTCCCGTTCCCAAGATTCGTCCCTTCCGATTATCAGGTAATTGCTCGACGGCGGATCCATCTCTTCTCCCTGTCTTCTATCGTCGAAGTCAAAAACATCTTTACTTTCGAAGATATATATACACGCCCAACGAGGCATTTGTCGGCACTCATACAATATGTCTTCCAACGGAGGTCGAATCGGTTGCTGAAGAGAGAAGCCAACATTGGTGTTTCACGTTAGACGACGCTAAATATCGGGAAGTGGAGTTTTTGGAAACACTGATCACAGACGAGGTGGCCAGAGAAATTTTCTGCGTGCAGTACGTGAGAACGTCTTGGAAGATAGGGGAAGACGGCACTCGGCAACTTCGAGGATGGATATCGTTCGTGCGCGAAAAGAGTTTGCGGGATTGCAAGACCTTAATCGGGAGGGCGCACTTCAACATAACGAAAGGTTCCCTGTGGAAAACGGACTAATGCTGCGCAAAAGACGGGACCCGACGATGGCGGGTGGACGCTTAACTCTTCGAAAAAGCAACCGGAAGAAAACAAACAGTGGATGAGACGAAATAATAGAATTTGAAAAAAAAATTAAATTTGTGTCAATTTTCTCTTATTTTATTTTAGTCAAAAATACATCAGAAACATTACCACCTTGTCGGCTGACAAGTCCCTTCCAAACTGCAACGACAACAAGTTCATCAGCTTTTCGTGGTAATACGGACGATCCTGGTGCACGACGTTCATCGTCGGGTCCTCTATCTCGGGCATACTGATATCTTTCGTGGTTCGCACGACGATCAGATCGCCCGTTCCTCTTTTCCATATCATCGGCCTTTTCAACGGGCCTCCATTAGGATAAGTTTGATCACCCAGTTGGTCAAATTTGCCTTTGCGTACGGTTTGATAATCCCCTTATCTGGTCGATGCGAATTCAACGGCTGATTATTGAAGCGTGCGGACTGTAATACTGTAAAATAGGGGTATTTATTATTAGGCTAGAGAATAGTAATTTCTTCAATTTATTATTATTATATCATATTATTAGTTAGGGCCTAGTTCTATACATTTTCAACAGTCCAGAAATATATGTCCAATCATTAACATTGAAAATGGTGTAGTCTAATAATCAGACAGTGAACCGGAGGAGAATCTGTGGGCCTAGCGTAATATCGCCATTTATAAATTGCCATAACTGCCATATTTCGTAGGTAAATACATTAAAATTTATACCAATATGTTTACCTACACATGCAAAGACTAAAAATCAACCTTATATTTCAAGGTACAGTAAATAAAACTATAAATCATACCTCCAAAGCGAAGCTAGTTCTGCATGAAAATCCGGTGAATTCTCCAAGCGCTATTCTAAAGCATTGGCTTTTAAACTGACTTGCTATTGGTATATTTTTATAAAAATAAAAAGTCCGACTCCATTTATTAACTAATCTAATTGATGTTTACATATGTTGTAGTTAACAAATAAAGCTACAGATTGCCACTACGACATAAAAACTTCGGGCGATTCGCCACATTTCGACTAAAATCGTAGGTTTTACACTGTAAAATTTGAAAAACTACGGTTACAAAAATGAAGTGAAGTTATGAAGAGAAATGTGAGAAAAATAGCGAAAATAGCGGAAAATCGGACGTTTCGAATGAAATTAAATGGATTAGCGGCGTACAAACTTATCCTAATGCTCCGTTCGCTCTTTCGATAACGTACAGAGAATCCTTGTTATCTTTCGGGCCGAAACCGACGACGATGGCTTTGCACTCGCTTAGACGGTTCGTCAGAACGTAACGTCTGACACCGCCTAGATTTTTTGCCACCTCCTCTCCCGTAATCGAGAATTCGAACAGATCGGTACGTCGCCTCAACTCTTCGCAAGTCGAACGTTCCCATTCGGCGTCGTCGGCGGCCACGTAACAGAGAGGACGCGTAAAATTGTAGAGAGATACGTAGGGATCTTGGAAACTAAATGTTCTTCTCTTTCTGTTTCTCCACCTCTCCCACATTTTCCACGTGTCCAGAGTGGCTTCCAGGTAACGGTAGAAGTTTCGACAGTATGCTTCTCCAAACACAGCGTACACAAACTCCCACGGAAGTTGGACGCCTTCGAACAGTTTGACGGGAACGAGAACCTTGGTGAAATCCATATCGAATCCTGCCCTCATGAGATGATGCCAATCGTTCATACCTACCTCGTTCGTGAACCCGATTATCACGAGCGCCAATCTGCCGCAGAAGTCCAAGTGTTCTTCAAAATTGCGGTCGGATCCCTCGACGTACCGGCCACCTCCCTCTTCCACGCGTCGTCGTGGTCGTTGCTCATCACGAAGTAGTCTAACCTGTTCCGGGCATGCTTCATCTTCGATGACGATCGGTACGTCTAGTATACGTAGGTGATTTTATTTTCAAATTTAAGGAGACTGGACTCGACGTCGCCCTCGCATGAACGGAGGTCGTAAATTTCTCGCATCCGGAAGTTCCGAAAGCGGCGTGGCATCCGGCGCCGTTCGACAAGCGTACTGCGAGAGGTCGCTCATAGTGTCCAGTACGCGACGTCGAAGTTCGAGAAGTTGAGGTTTCGAAAAAATTTCCTGATTTCAAAAGATTTTTTTCCAAAGTCCAAACGACGACGAGTCCGGTATGTGTGCACGACGGTGCACCGTCGTCCGGCGTGCGCGACGGTGCAGGTAGGAGACGTCTCTCGTCGAATCGCGTACACGGCGGTGTCCAAACGACGGTGCACCAGCGCACCGTCTTCGATCCGCACGACGGTGTAGGGGACCTCGGTCGTGTACGCGACGACGGTCACCGAGTCGTGTGCACGACGGTGTACGCGACGTCGGTCACCAAGACGGTCACCGAGTCGTGTGCACGTCGGTGTACGCGACGACGATCTTGAGGTCTTCTACAGAAAAGTCCAGAAATCAGACTTTTCGAAAATTTTTCTATGTCCACACTTTTCGAAATTTTTTCTAAGTCCAGACTTTTGGAAATTTTTTTTAAGTCCAGAAAAGTCGAATTTTTTTCTTAAGTCCAGATATCTCGAAAATTTTTATAAGTCCAGACATTTTGAAAATTATCCGGCGACGTCGGGAGAGCCGTCGGGTATCTCTCGACATCGACGTCCCCGCCCCCTCCCTTTCTTGCACGTCGTCGTTGCTCATCACGAATTAGTTGAACATGATCCGGGGCGTGCTTCTTCTTCGATAAGGATCGGTACGTCTGGTATTCGTAGATGTTGTTATTTTTTTCTTAAAATTTAATTAAACTGGACTCGATGTCGCCGTCGCATGAAGTTCAGAAAGCGACTTGGCATCCTACACCGTTCCACGAGTGTACTGCGAGACGTGTGCGTTCACGACCGTCGACCGAGATGTCCTTCGTGGAGTCGCGTACACGGCAGTGCCCTAACATCGACGCGTGCAGTGTGTGCACCACGGAACACCGGCGCATCGTCTTCGATCCTTGACTGCGTACGCGACCTCGGTTACCGAATCGTGTACACGACGGCGTACACGACGTCGTGTACAGATTTTTAATTTTTTTTTTTCATAATTCTATTTTTTTTAGTCCAAGCACCGACGCGTCCTTTGTGCACGACGGTGCATCGGCGCGCCGTCTTCGATCACGTCTCCGCTCCTCAAGTTGTCGAGTCGTGTACCGGAAGGAGTACGCAGTTCGAAAAGAAGTTGAGGTTTCGAAAAAATTTCTGATTTCAAAACATCTTTTGCCAAAGTCCAAACGGCGGCGCGTCTGGTGTGTGCACGAGACGTCTCTCGTCGAGTCGCGTACACGGTGTCGTTCAAACGGCTGCGTCCAAACGACACATCCTCGTCAGATCCGTATGCTTGGGCCCCTTGTACACTACTGGGTAATGCGCTTCAATGCTAAGCATAGCTTCTTTAAACGTCTGGGCCATATAGTTTGCAATTTCAGGAAAATTTTGAAGACGCCCAGTTATAGACAGCAGATGTACTTCTGTTATAATATGATAAGTTCAAAGGATCAAGTCCAGAGAGATCAGGAGGTTGCACCAGGGTCTCCTGTTCTGATGGCCTCCTTACCGAATGCCAGAGTTTTGGAAGCTATACTTGATGTTCAACTACTGGATAAAGTCTATATCGCCAAATAGTGTATTGTTCATGGAAAGACATATCAGAAGAATATGGCTGTTACAGGTAAAACAGATGAACTTGAACCTGTTTTTCAGAGGATTGTTTATGTAGTTTGTATGGATGATGGTAGTAAACTGGTTACTGAGCCATTTCATCTTGTAAAATTTGATCGATACACACACTCCTACATAGTACAAGAGCCTACATCAGATGGATTATGGAGTGTGCATCGTGTGGGGGACCTGCTAGATTTCCAGCCCTATCATGCCGCCAAGTCGTATAACCAGACTGAAGAGTTGCATCTATTCATTGTTTTGAGACACAGGATCCACTAGGGCAGTGT
>NW_022712943.1:23563-30980 GCF_011630105.1 Anneissia japonica
TCCAACCCTTCCCACCCACACTTTTTTGATCCCTTAAAAAAAATGTTTTTTCAGATCCCCCTCCCATGGGTATAAATAATGGTGATCAAGACATAGAACCAACAAATACTGATTTATACACTTCATACAGATTAAATATAATAACTTTTAATTCATAGTTGCCACCATAAGTCGTGGATAATCAATGGTTACGATGTCCCGGAAGATTTATTTTAGTAACTTTTTGTATGTATCTCTAAGACTATAATAATATGGCTCAGTGTTTGGGACCAGGGTGCCACTACAGACCCCAGGTCGGTAACTCAACTTTACTCATGCATGAGTGTATTTTGCCTAGGCCTAGTTTCTGTGCATAACTTAGATTCAATGTTAACTAATCGGCAAACTGAATCTAAAAAAAAAACTCAGGTGTAGAAATAATTTTACAGTACAAGATGATACTATCCACAGTATAACTTAACAAATTTACGAAGGATATAATTGTTCCTATACTTTAAAACCAATTCACATTCTTTACTTCTAGTGTCCAATGGTGCAAAGTCAACAGAGTCCCAAAGATTCGCTGTCAAACCACTCAGATGAATTTCAACCAATGTGTAGCAGTCCAAGTTCAAGTGATAGTGACTCCAGCTATGGTAACCCCTCCTCAAAAGAAATTCAAGTCCAACTTTGTAAGTTTCACTTATGTATGTTTAAAACTCGAATATGGAATAGGCCTCTCATGTAGTACAAATATCAATTGAAAGGTTCTAAATGTAAATAATAGACATTAATTTGTCTTATGAATAAAATGTTTTATTTCTTTCAGAATGTTAGAGATTTACTACAGAATTCACCTATTGGAGAATCCTTTCTTGCCGAGGTTGAAGGGGGTGAGCTAACGAGAAAAAAGTAGAGTAAAGTTTGTGCGGATCGTGGTTGCTTATTTGATACAAAACTTTGGAGATAGGTATGTAATATGCATTTTTGGCTAATTTCTGCAGTGTTTGTTTGTGATGTAGTATTGTTAGATGACATTGCCCATTCATTTGATCATCACTGGCAAGTGGAATGAGCAGGGAAACTATAATCCTCAATTATTTCAGGCTCCAAGTCAATTATATACAGAAGCCTAGTTATGCTGGCCTCACGTCGGAGGATGTCCGGGACCGCTATCCAGCTAGTTAACCAACAATCAGTCAATGCAACTCAACAGACACAAGTACGGCTTTCTGAGTCCGTTTAATCAACAATGACATAAATGTATGCGTGCGTGCGTGCGTGCGTGCAGTAACTGAAATATATAAATGAAAAAAGCACGTCTATAACAAGCCTATGTATAAGCTTAGGGCCTACACAGACAGCTATAAACCTATGCCCTACTTAGATACTGTACGGTATGAAATACTGGTAATCGACAATAGTAATATAATGCTAGTAACATCCAATATAAACGTTAAACATAACTGGGATTTTAGCAAGTTATTATATAGTGTAAATCGTAGAAAGAGTGATTAATTACTCACAAAGACTGTTCTTGTGGCAGGCTACATTATGCATTATACATCTTCGTACTAGCTCTACTAACAACAGTACCAATGTTTTGTCTCGTCTATTTCTAAACTCAGCATCTACATGAACATATTATGCCCAAGACTCATCTGCATACCGCAGACGAACATAAACATAGATAAAGCGTTAGCAACGTAGCCTAGTAACCAATATAGTACTACTATACTGAGATAGGAGACAGCACACTCCCCGCCTGGTATACAGAGGATACCACTACTTCTAAACATTTAACTTTAAAGGCGAAATCTTAAACAGTACTAAAAATATTTAAGTTAAACTCTTTAAAACATAAACAGTTCTGCATTTCCAAAATTACGAAAATAATAAGATAAAGGCCTAATAGATTCATATTGGGACAATATCTAACACATGTTTTCAACGGGGATGAGCAGGATCAGTTCATGCACTGGTCGAGAAAGTATCTTGGTAGAAGAACCATCCCTGCAAACTTTTATATCCACTTTGCGCACCAACTTGTCGCTACTCTCGATAGCCTTTGTGACTCTACCCATTGGCCAGTTGTTTTGATGGATCTCCTTCTCTTTAATTAAGACGAGGTCTCCTTCCTTCATGCAGCGGTTGACACGGTGCCACTTTCTTCTTCCTTGTAGGAGTGGAAGGTATTCGTTTTTCCATCTTGACCAAAAGGTGTCAGCTAGGTATTGAACCCTCCTCCATTGTTTCCCAAGTAAATCGTTCTTGGTGTGGTTGCCAGTACGAGCCCCTGCGAGTTGTGTTTTTTGTGTTAAAGTCATATTTGGTGTCAAAACGTCTGGTGATTGAGGATCATTCGGAACTGGTGTAAGTGGTCTGGAGTTAACGATTGCTGTCATCTCGGCCATAAGGGTAGTTAGAACTTCATGGGTTAGTTGAATCGGACCCAATTCAGCAAACATATTGTCTAGGATGCGCCTAGATATGCCTATCATCCTTTCCCATGTTCCCCCCATATGAGATGAATGGGGAGGATTGAAAATCCATTGACAATTATTTTCAAGGAGGTACTTCTTGATCTTCTGGTCAGTAACGTCCAAAGATATTCCAATCTCGTTACAGGCGCCGACGAAGTTCGTCCCACAGTCAGAACGAATTTGTTTTGCCGGTCCCCGGATGGCTAGAAATCTTCGCAATGCATTGATAAAACTTGACGCTTCCATGGATTCCGTAACCTCAATGTGAATAGCACGGCATGACATATATGTGAATATGACAGCCCATCATTTGCCTCGTGCTTGACCTCCTCTGGTTTTGCGTGTGGACACGACCCAGGGCCCGAATACGTCGAGGCCTACATATGTAAATGGGGGTGCAGGGGAAAGCCGCTCGACAGGTAGATCTGCCATCTTTTGAAGCTGTTCTTTGCCTCTGCACTTTCTACATCTAACGCACTTGTCGATAATACTGATAACTCTACTCTTCTCTCCAACAATCCAATATCCTGCACTTCTGATTGCTCCACGTGTGAAGTGTCTCCCTGGATGCTTAACTTGTGCGTGATAATAATGGATTATAAGTCAGATACATAGTGGGATCCTGGAATAATTATAGGATGAGCAGCACGTTCTCCAATTCCAGCATTACTGAGGCGCCCACCGACACGAAGAAGCCCTTTGTCATCTATATATGGATCTAGCTTAATGAGTGGACTCGCCTTTGGAAGTGGTCGTCGGCTTTCTAACAGGTCCAATTCTGCTTTGAACACAGTATACTGGGTAGTGCGTATAACAATTTGACTTGCCTCAGCTAAGTAGTCTGGTGTGGTTGATGACGTGCAAATATGCCAAGCTTTGCAGCTTTTAGGTTGTGTGGGTTTGTTGCCGAATGAACGTGTTATATGGAGTAGGTTATTTATTGCTCGTAAGAGTTTGAACCAATCAGAGAACCTGTGAAACCTTTCTGCTCCGAGTCCCGAGCTTGGCTGCAATTTTGTAGAATAAGTCTTAACGACGGGTCTAACTTAGATGTGTATAAGAGACAGGTTTGGGACCAGGGTGTTCGTCGGAAATAAAGTCGGCTATTTCTGCGCCCAACACTGCAGCGCAAAGTTCCAGTCTTGGTATTGTAGTTACTTGCTTCGGAGCTAATTTTGCTTTACCAAGTACAAAACTCACATGGATGTCTTCATTTGTGTCGATCACTTTGAGGTAGATGACGGCTCCAATAGCTTGGGTCGACGCATCAACGAATGTATGTAATTCACTCCTTGGCGCTTGGGTACTTGGAACAGGTGTATATGCTCGAGGAATGTAGCTTTCTGCCAAGATGGGTAAGGATGCCCGCCAATTGCGCCATGCCGACTGTGTGTGTTCGGGCAGAGGATGATCCCAATCAAGAGACTTTTCGCTGGTCATCTCTCTCAGCAACAGTTTCCCCGGAATTAGGACTGGAGCAGCAATACCAATATGATCGTAGATGCTGTTTATTTCGGCTAACACTCCTCGTTTGGTGAAAGGTCTCTCTTCTTCTCCAATTCTGAATGTGAACACGTCACGCTTTAGGTCCCAATATACTCCTAAAGACCTTTGGATTGGAGGTGCTTGTACGTTGAGATCTAGGTCACGCAGGTCTCCGGCGTGGTCTTCGCTGGAAAAGGCTCCCATTACTTCGACATTGTTGGAGGCAATTTTGTGAAGACGCAAATTTGCAGTTGCTAACATTGCCTTAGTGCGTTGTAGCAGGTCAATAGCTTTGTCTGGAGTGGGGAGAGCTTTTAGACCGTCGTCAACGTAGAAGTTACGGTTCACGAATTCTCGAGCGTCTTTGCCAAACTTGTCCTCAGCATCCTGGGCAGTCTTGCGCAAGCCAAATGTTGCGACAGCTGGAGATGGCGCATTACCGAATGTATGGACTTTCATTCTATAATCCACGATTGCTCCATCCGGATTGTCATTCTCGAACCATAGGAATCTAAGGTAGTCTCTATGGTCTTCTTTTACCTGAAATGAATGGAACATTTGCTCTATGTCTGCTATGACTGCGACGACGTCTTCCCTGAACCGTAATAAGACGCCTGGGAGGTTATTAGATAGATCTGGTCCAGTCATGAGCACGCTATTTAGAGAGACACCATGATAATCCGCGCTTGAGTCGAATACCACTCGGATCTTGTCCGGCTTCTTCGGGTGGTATACGGGAAAGTGAGGCAGATACCATCGCTCTCCATCACCGTCGGAAATTACTTGTTCCGCGTGACCCTTAGTAATCATGGTTGTCATGAACTGTAGATACTGGTCTTTCATCTTTGATTTTCTTGAGAAAGACTTAAGTAGAGAATGAAATCGATTCATCGCATCGTGACGGTTGTTAGGTAATGGTGGCCTGGACATGCGGAATGGGAGTGGAGCGACCCAATTCCCAGTCTCACTTTTTGAGAACTCGGATGCCATGATCTTTAAGAACTGTCTATCTTCTATGGAGCTACCGACTTTGTTATCAAACTTGAACACACAAGAAACGTCCTCCCCCGGGTTAGGCCATCGTCTACCAGCATAGTGCGTTTCAGGATCTGGTGGGTGGGCTGGGTGTGAAATGTCGAAATGGTTTGTACATGACTCGAAACAGGAAGGACGTCCGTTCGGCAGGACATGGGTACGGAATGTATTGACAGTGTTACTATGGTGCGCTTTTCCTATGCAAACTTCTCCGATCACCACCCAGCCCCAGGAGTATTAGTATATCTGCGTCTGGGTCAATTTTCGGAATTTCCTTCGCAATTGACTTCAGATGCGGATGATGTTCTGCTACTTCTGGAGTAGGTATCTCCTCCTTACAATCGGGAATCGCATTACATTCAATTAAGGGTGGAGCAGGTATGGATACTTGACCGTCGACGGATTCTATAATAAGTCCTGTAATACAACGACCGGCTGTGTTCACCACCCCGGAACATGTCTTAAGTGTGTATGACATCGATTCACTTTTAACCTTCAACAGGTCGAACAGCTTGGATTTGGCCAGGGACTTGTTACTTTGATCATCTAGGACAGCATAAGTGGTAATCACGTTTTCAGGATTGCCGTCGATATATACTCGTGCCAAACATATTTTGGAGCAAGATCTTCCAGATGGCTTGTTGCGGCAAACTTGGGTGCATTTCGATAATACCGGTCTTCGCTCCCCGCCATGCGCTTCGACGGCATGTGTGTCAACGTGGAGGAAATTTTTGTGCCGATTACTACCACAGATTGAACACGAAACCTTACCTTTACAGTTTCTCGCAATATGGGCTGTGGATGCCACACACCGATAACAAATCTTTGAATCCCTCAACAGTGAACGTTTTTCCTCCATCGGCATCTTAAGGAACGCTCTGTAATCAGCCAGTGGATGAGGAGTCCTGTGTATAGGACATTTTGGTATCTATGTCTATACCATCTGATGCCGGATTGCCATGAGCCTTGGCAACACCAGTCAATTTTGTCAGAACGTTAGTGCGATATTGAGGTCTGGCAGGACCACTCAGCCTTCTTTGGTTAACATGTGTTTTTGATTCTACCTCGTGGGTAGACAGCATAAGACTTTTGTCGTTTCGTTCTTTTGCAAAGTCTGTGACAAACTTAGAAAAGAAATTAAATGGTGGGAATTGACCTTCCTTCTGTTCTTTATAGTGGAACGCTCGTGTTCGCCACTACTCTTGGATATCTCGCGGTAGCTTGGCTACAAGGGGGTTCCCATGAATGTGTCTAAATAGTTAAGCCCTGGAAGGCCACCATCTACTCTGGCTTGTTCTACCATTTGTGCGAGGTCTGCAAGTTTTCTAAGCTCTTCGCAGTGGCCCTTAGCTATATCTGGGAATCTAAAAAGCTTGTTGATTAGTGCCGTCGTAACTATTTCGGGAGTGCCATACTTTTCTTGTAACCGCTCCCACACAACATTTAAACCTTTCGCAGGGTCGGAGATGTGGACGGCCCTTGCACGTTTCACAATTTCTGCTGACTTAGCACCGGTGTACTTAAGTATGAGGTCGGTCTCCTCCTATGGACTTACCGGAATACCGCTGATTGCAAGGACAATTTCCAGGCTCTGAAGTTTTCCGGCTCGTCATCAAATGTAGGAATGCAAGTTGTGACGAGGTCGCGACGTGCGTAGAGTTTCATCATTCCCTGGAGAAGTTCGGAAACTGGAACTGTCGTTGATATTTCTTTTGACGAATTTTGAACGTTGCTATCCAACTTGGCATCTCCTGTAGGGTGTGCTTCCGGAGGTGAATCTGGAACAGTGCATTCCAACTTTACATGTCCAGTGTAGTGGTCGGTTGCTGGGTTGATTCTTTAACAACAGGGTCTAGATCTTGGTTAGGCTTATTGGATACTGGATTTGTTTCTGGTGGAGTTTGTGCTTGCTCCGGCAGGCTGCTAACATACTCTGCGACGAAAAGGGACGGTTCAATCACAGGCACGTCAGCTAACGAGTCTTCACTAAACTCCGTTCTTAAGTGCTGAAGCAACTCTTGTAGAACTTTAGATCTGGCATCTGCAGCTGCTGCAGCCTCTTCTTGAAGCAGAGATTCGTATGCCGCCTTTGCCTTGGCGGCCTCTATCTGCGCTGCAGCCCTTTCCTGTGCGTATTTTGCGCGAGCCAACTGCATGGCGGCATCGGCCCGCGCCTCTGCAGCTGTCACGGCAAGTTGTGAAATTGATGACGAGCGAGAGCGTCTCGAACCTGATTCACTACTCTTTCTCATTGCCATTCTTTTTTTATAGTAGTCGTCTAAATATGCCACAGTCTGTTTACTATGCTGGCCTCACGTCGGAGGATGTCCGGGACCGCTATCCAGCTAGTTAACCAACAATCAGTCAATGCAACTCAACAGACACAAGTACGGCTTTCTGAGTCCGTTTAATCAACAATGACATAAATGTATGCG